>NC_041384.1:286425753-286437257 GCF_002162155.2 Triticum dicoccoides
CACTCCCCATAGGGCCTGAAGGACTCCCGAAGCTCGAACACGTCGACCGTCAAGGGGAAGAAGGCGGACTGCGTCGGCTGCACCGCCAGCGCACTCTCCGGCGGCTCCACGGCTCCAGCGTCCTTGGCCACTCCGTCGCCCTTGGTGAACTTTGGCGCCATGGTGACTAGGGGAGGAAGGCAGGATAGAGGGCGGCAGAAGCGCAATGACGTCAAGCAGGGACGAAGCTTTAGGAAGAAGAGGAAGGCAGGCGGAGGTTTCCGAGATTGGGGTTGCGCGGAGGGTAAAAGGAACAGTGCACCCGTGATTATCCCTTTTTATGGGGAAGCCGCGGGGCGCGCTGCCCATTTACTGCGACATGACGCATGCATCTGGAAACCGTCCCCCGCATGCCGCTCACGTCACGCACACCTCTCCACGCCACGCCTCGCTTGCGGGTCGTGGGAGGCGGAGCGCGCGAAGAATCTTACCACGGTAAAAACCGCCCCACCTGCCCGCGCACTGTTTTGGGCCTGGCCCAACAATGTGTTGCTCTTATGTGTGGCCCAGGCCCGGGGGCTCCTGTCGGTGTACAAAAATAGGGACACATCTTTGTACCCCTTTCCCTGTGCACGTGCAGTCAGAGCCGCGCCCAAGGCTACACCAAGCAGAACGAGGGAGGTGAGCCAAGGTAAGATCGAAGCCCAAGACAATCAAAGCAACGCCAAGGCCAAGACCACAAAGAGCAGAGGGACGAAGCAAGTTCCCTCGGCAAGACCCTTGCCAGGTGGCCTCAGCGGCCCCGGCAAGACTCTTGCCGGGGCAGCTCGCCCCGAACCAACAGAGCGAGCCAACCTTGAGCCCACGGCCCCCAGTGCCATCATTAGCATGGGGCTAGGACTCGGGAAGGCACCCCTGTGGTGGCATATAGATCTTTGTGAAGACATATTCAAGATCAGATCAGAAGACAATGATTCTCGGCAAGATCCTTGCCAAGGAAGTCCACCAGACCCACGGCAAGATCCTTCCCGGGGATGACAACACGCCACGACGAGACCCTTTCCCGGCCACCCGGCAAGGCCCTCGCCAAAGACGCTGGCAAGGCCACTGTCGGTGTCAAAACCGGCGGATCTCGGGTAGGGGGTCCCGAACTATGCGTCTAGGCCGGATGGTAACAGGAGGCAAGGGACACGAAGTTTTACCCAGATTCGGGCCCTCTTGATGGAGGTAAAACCCTACGTCCTGCTTGATTAATATTGATGATATGGGTAGTACAAGAGTAGATCTACCACGAGATCGGAGAGGCTAAACCCTAGAAGCTAGCCTATGGTATGATTGTTGTTCTATATGTTGTCCTACGGACTAAAACCCTCCGGTTTATATAGAGACCGGAGAGGGTTAGGGTTACACAAAGTCGGTTGCAGTGGTAGGAGATCTACATATCCGTACCGCCAAGCTTGCCTTCCATGCCAAGGAAAGTCCCTTCCGGACACGGGATGAAGTCTTCAATCTTGTATCTTCATAGTCCAGGAGTCCAGCTGGAGGTATAGTCCGGCCATCCGGACACCCCCTAATCCAGGACTCCCGCAGTAGCCCCTGAACCGGGCTTCAATGACGACGAGTCTGGCATGCACATTGTCTTCGGCATTGCAAGGCGTGTTCCTCCTCTAAGTACTTCATAGAAGATTTTGAACACAAAGATAGTGTCCGGCTCTGCAAAATAAGTTTCCACATATGGCCATAGAGAGAATAATATTTACACAAATCTAATCTGCTGACGTATTCCGTAGTGCGACATCGCACCACGGCCAAGCCTTTATTCATTTTATTATCCCACCTCAGCGCGTCATGCGAGGCGGTTTCCTTGGCACGTCTTGTTAAAGCAGAGATCGTGTCCCCTTATTCTGGGATCCTCAACAATATGGGCATGGGTAACCCAACCGCTTCTAGGACTCCTAGACTATAGGCAAGTCCAAACGGCCACGGAGAGGACGCTTGATATTCACCCTCTTTATAAAGGGACAAGGCTTTTATTTTTTCCCTCCCGTGCTCAATCGAATCCTCCCCCCACCTCAAGCTCAAACACCCAAAGTTCAGGTCAGGTGCTCCGAACCTTCAAGCATGTCCGGATCTAGCCTTCAAGGCCAATGGGTGCCTTCTTCCATCACGGAAGAAGACATCAAAAAGTTGAGGGAGGCCAGATATCTGACCGCCGAGGTTGTGCATCGGCTGCCTGCCCGAGGGCAGGCCGTCCCCTCCCCCAAACCCAACGAGAGCGTCATGTTCGTCTCCCACTTCCTTCGAGGTCTAAGCCTTGCTCTGGATCCTTTCGTCAGGGGTTTGATGTTTTATTACGGGCTAGACTTCCATGATCTAGCTCCGGACTCCTTTCTTCATATCACGACATTTATTGTCGTGTGTGAGGCCTTCCTCCGGGTTACCCCTCACTTTGGCTTGTGGCTCAAGACCTTTGAAGTAAAGCCGAAGATGATCGAGGGGCAACATGCAGCGTGTGGAGGTGCATCAATATGCAAGATGATGGGAGCTCCATGGACCAAAGGTTCCATTCCAGAGGTGTCTGAATTGTGGCAACAGGAGTGGTTCTACATCACGGCTCCTAGAAGTGCCAAGTGGGCGGCCACCCCTGTTTTCCACTCGGGCCCTCCACCACAACTGATGTCATGGATCAGCAGAGGTCTGAGCTGGGGTCCAGCCAAGGACGTGCCTATACTGCAAAGCCGCATTCGAGATCTCTTCAATGGAGATTTTAGTTTGGTTGCGGTAATACAAGTTATGCTGGTTCGTCAAGTCCAGCCTTGCAAACGCTGGCCCCTTCGCTTGTGGGAGTTCAATCCCGAGGGACCGCGTGTCATCCAAAATTTCCTTGGCCTGACGCGCGAGGAGATGTACAAGTCATTCTTCGGATCTCAAGTAGAGTGTCCGGAAATCACCGAGGACGTGGGCCCGAGCAGTAACCGCGCCGCCGAACAGGTAAGGAATCTTCCGGCCGAACATACTATCTCTCATTTGTTATGAAGTTATTTCTGAGAGTTTGCTTTTTGACCAGGACTGGCTAACAAATGCAAAGTTGATTCGGTGTTCGGCCCCCCTCCCTGAGGGTTTGGACAATCCGGTATTGGAAAAGATGCTCCAGGTCGCACCCTACCCGGAGCCCTTGAAGGAAGATACTGGGAAGGATAATACAGGCGGACGCGGGCCCCCAACGCTGCCCATTCTAACCGAGGGAGCGAGCGTCTCCATGAAGGAAGACGACCGGAGGAGGAAAAGGACTACACCCGGGGATTCGGAAGCCAAAGCTCCCAAACGGGAGAAGAAGTCTCCCACAGAGGGTCCTACCTTGGGGTGCCTTTGCCGCACAAAGTCCGCGGGCGGATCAATTCTCCAGCGAGTCGTAAGTGACCCGAAATACTTTAATAGTACATGTATGCCATCTTTTTCTTCTGAGAAAATAACCACCGCATATATCTTTGCAGTTCGGGCCTTAGCCCCTCTCAAATGAGCTCGTCTTTGGGGGATCTTCTTCCAGAGATGACAGAGAGCGAAACGCCTCCTCCAGACTCCTCCGCTCCGGAAGCGGGCGAACCCGAAGTGTCGTCGCGGAGGGCCTCTCTGAGTCCGGTGAGGCCAGAAGATAATCCCATTGACCCCCAAAGCTCCCAGTGTCCGTCTCCCGAAGAGAGCGGACAAAAGAGTCCGGCACCGTCTGGTGTGCGATCGGATGTTTTGAGGGAGTAGGTGTGGCGAGCGGCCATCTCAGATGAACACTGTGTGCTGATGAATACGGTGATGGAGAGAATCTCGTCCGCCGAAAGCGGATTGCATGAAGCTTTTATGAGTCTACTGACAGGCTTTGAGGTACGTAAAATAGTGTATGATAGTCCTGCACATGCTAGGTGTGCCCTGTGTAGATAGTAGCCCCTGAGACTCTGGTTGTCGTCGGAAACGACGACGAACAAAGGATCATATTCCCAGGTAATAACCATACTACCTCGATGTGCAGGTGATGGAAGCTCCAGTGGCTAGCCGGACTAGCGAGTTTGCCCATTTAAAATGGCAGTTGGATGCGGGAGACGCCGGCATCGAGCTTGTTAACAAAAGGCCTGATGAGGCACATG
Organism: Triticum dicoccoides; assembly: GCF_002162155.2. NCBI lineage: Eukaryota > Viridiplantae > Streptophyta > Magnoliopsida > Poales > Poaceae > Triticum > Triticum dicoccoides. Next base: position 286,429,869 of record NC_041384.1, read on the forward strand.
GTAAGTGTCATTATCTGGTAAACGCCACATAGTAAGAGCAGCAAGACGCCAGTATCTTTAATATGTTGTGACTGCAGATGGAGCTGCCACTGTTAAAGCCTTGCGGGCAGAACTTGCCCGAGCCAAGGAACAAGCGAGGTTTGGTAATGCGGCTGCTTTGAAGGCGGCCGAAGAGTTGAAAGCCGAGAAGGCCGTGCATGGCGAGAGCCGAGATAAGATGGCTAATATAGCCATAGAATTCAAAGCCGCCGCCGACCGTTGCCGGGTTCTTGAAAAGGAAAACCTAGCGAAGGCATCGGACCTTGAGAAGGCTGCTGCGACGAGAAAAGACATCTGCTCTGCTATGATTGCGAAGAAGGAGGAGCTACGGGAAGCCGGGGATATTGTAGCTGGGAAATCCTTTATGTTGTGGAGGAAGTTCGGAGATCCACGGTATGTCTCTCTGGATCGGCTGTGGAGTTCGGAGGATGTGTATATGGATTTGGCGGCGAGCGCTGCCGATGCGGCCAAGTACTTCCAGGGTCAGACGGACCGTGAAGTAGACCAGCTGTTTTGGACACAATTCCATTCTCCCGAGCGTCCGCTTTCATTGACTAACCAATTAGCCGAATGGGCCGAACTGAATAGGTTGTCCGAACTCGCCATGGGGTCTGTTGTGGATCAGCTATAGCCGAAAAGGCCAAAACCGAACAGCCATTTCAGCTTGGTGCAGCAGTTCCTTGACGTGGTGCCACGCATTAATGCGATGAAGAGGTCGGCGTGCATAGAGGACTCACGGATGGCCTTTGCCCGTGTTAAAGCATACTGGGCGGAGATGGATGCTACCACTGTTGCAGCGCGGGATTCGGCCATGGGTCGAATGGCTGCTGAGCACTACTTTGAAGAAGTTCTTGAGGGTGCTCGTTTGATAGAGACCCAGTGCTCAAAAAATATTATGTTTGAGTGTTATGTAATCTCATTGTAAGCGAAATGCTTTTATAAATTTTTATAAGGCTATTTTTATACTTTTGCCTGAAAGTAATATGATGCCTCCTGGGCGGCCGTTTATGTATACATGTGTATAACCTAAAAGATTGCAGCCGTCGGCTTCAACCCCCACGTATATAATGCGGAGGTGCTCGCAAAAAACACGCGTTCACACTTAACCCAACGTCTTGGTCCTATTAATGAGGTGATAGCGGAGCGAGCGAGGCAACCGGACTATAATGCTTTAGCACTTTCACTTAGCCATAGGAGTTTGACAGTGGGGCTACTAGATAGCCCCTGGTGGCTCCGCACTCTCCTGATCTCGGGGTGCGTACATGCCTGGCCGGAAAACGGCCCTTTGTTAAGGCGGAGGAATTCTAACATTCCAACAGGTCATCGAGTGGTTGACTAGTCTCACGCTATATCATGACAGTCAGTTTTCGGCTTTCTCTACCGAGGTGCTCGTCCGGATGAACCAGGGCACAATCGCAGTAGTTCTCCTGGTGCTACCTTAGCCGGTAAAGCGGAACGTAAGGCACCAAAACACAGGAGCCGGGCAAACCCAACATTTGACCAAAGACAATGATTCGGAGCTGATGCATATAGGGCCAAACTCGCGACGCCGAACACTCCCTAAGGTATTCGGTCATTGTGGTATAAACCGGGCCTAAATAATGGCCTTTGTAAGAAGCCCCTTGTGTCCAGGTACGTGCATTGTTCTAGCGTGGCCACATGCCAAGACGTCAGCATCCTTCTCAACGATGGATATGTATCAACAAGAGACAGTAAAAAAGGTTTACGCAGGGTCTTAATCTAAAAAGAATCCTTGGAGCGGGTCCCTGTTGTACGTCTGCGCCTGTGTCTCCGTTGTGCCGTATCCTGGACGGGTGTAGCACGATGATCGTCTGTAAAAGAGAGGAATTTAGGTGAAAAAGTTGTCATGCAAAAAGATAGTTTTTAAAGAAACCATGTATAATTCAAGATGAGAAAAAATTGCCACTTGTCTGCGCGCGTTGAGCCCCTTGTATTGACAAATAGGGGTGTGACCACTTATTCGGTATAAATAGCGGCGCCGGACTTTATTAGTTGTGTCTGAGGTCTTGACGACATATTGGATGCTTTCGCTGGTCTGGGCGCCTTTAGTGTGCGGCTGCCAAGGCAGCCGCACTCTCTTCGGCGCGCAGAGATCGCTTGATATTTCCGTTCACTGAAATGATGCCGCGTGGACCGGGCATTTTGAGTGTGAGGGGGGCGTAGTGTGGTATTGCATTAAAGCGAGCGAAAGCTTCGCGTCCGAGCAGTGCTTGATAGCCACTTTGGAATTGAGCGATGTGGAAGGTTAAATGCTCGCGACGGAAGTTATTGGGGGAGCCGAATATAACTTGTAGTATGAGGGAGCCCGTACAACGAGCCCCTGGGCCTGGCGTTACTTCTTTAAAGGTAGTATTGCTATGGAGAATTTTTGTTGGGTCTAACCCCATCCCGCGGATTGTATCCTGATATATTAGGTTTAGATTGCTGCCACCATCCATCAAGACTCGTGTGAAGTGATATCCGCCAATTACTGGGTCTAATACCAGGGCAGCCCATCCTGCGCATCGGATACTTGCTGAGTAATCGCGATGGTCGAAAGTGATCGGTTGAGACGACCAGTGGCAGGACTTCGTGGTGACAGGCACTTGGGTATATTTTCCTGGGAGTGCCGCGTTGTTTTTTCCCTTGATCACGTGTAACACGTTTACTGTTTTGACTTCTGGTGGAAATTTCTTTTGTTCCCCAGTGTCTTGCTTGGGAGGCTCGTCCTCATCTTCACTTGATGTATCCTCCCCCTTGTGTACGGCGTTGAGCTTGCCGGACTGCTTGAAGACCCAACATTCTTTGTGGGTATGATTAGCAGGTTTACCAGGGGTACTATGGATCTGACATACTTGGTCCAAAATTTTGTTGAGGCTGGACAGTTCATCCCTGGTGCCTTTAGAGGGCAGCTTTTGCTGACCTGGCCGAGAGCTTTTGAATCCGGCGTTTACTGTCGTGCCCTTCGTGCTGTCTTCTTTATTCTGGGGTTTGTTATTCCTGTTGCGCCGTGATTTCCCGTTTCCACCTCTAACTTCAGATGTACTAGGGTCGCTGGTGCTGCATCTAGCTAACCAACTGTCCTCACCCGCGCAAAAGCGGGTCATGAGGCTTGTTAATGCGGCCATCGTTCTCAGTTTATTTTGGCCGAGGTATCTGGCGAGCCATTCGTCACGGACGCTATGCTTAAAAGCTGCCAAGGCTTCGGCGTCCGGACAGTCGACAATCTGGTTCTTTTTCGTAAGAAACCTATTCCAAAGCTTTCGGGCTGACTCTCCGGGCTGTTGAGTTATATGACTCAAATCGTCCGCATCTAGAGGTCGGACATAAGTCCCTTGAAAATTTTCCTGAAAGGCGTATTCAAGCTCTTCCCAACTTCCAATGGAGCTTTCGGGGAGGCCTTTAAGCCAGTGATGAGCTGGCCCTTTGAGCTTGAGGGGTAAGTACTTGATGGCGTGGAGATCATCTCCTCGAGCCATATGGATATGAAGGATGTAGTCCTCAATCCAGACCCCAGGGTCTGTTATTCCGTCGTATTTCTCTATGTTTACGGGTTTGAATCCCTCTGGAAATTCATGGTTCAGCACCTCATCAGTGAAACATAGGGGGTGTGCGACACCCCTGTAGCTGGGTGTACCGCGTTGTTCGGATGTTTGTTGTGTTGCATTGTATGCTGAGGCGCGCTTGCGTGGTCCATAGATGGATCTTGTTGCGCCGTCCTTTGGGTGCGAGCCCTCGCATGAGTCGCCTGTTGTATTGTGAGTGGCGTTGTATGCCGCTCTGTGTTGGTAGAGGGGTCGTCTATCTGGCCAGGTGGCTGCTTTGATATTTGGTTGTGGGGGGTCTGAGGCCTGCTCATCGAATTCAGGTAGCAGCTTCCGCTTTGGGTAGCTCTTGGAGGGGAGATTGTCGCCGTACCTCGCTGCTGTGTTGAGTATTTTACTCCATCTGATTTGGAGTGTGTCTTGCACAGGCTTGAGCCTTTGCTTCTGCTTTTTAAGACTCCTCGCGGTGGCAACAAGCCTTTTATGGGCATTCTGCCGCTCTGGGTGCCTGTCCGGCGTTATGTCGTCCGGACCATTATCCTTGATAGAATTTGTTTGTTTGGTTTGATTATCCGGATTGCCGTTGTCCGGCAGCGGTTCGCCCTGCTCCAGCGCTGGGTCTGTGTGATCGTTATTTCTGTCGAGGCGAGATTTGGGGCGGCGCTTGCATCGCCGCTTTGACTGCTTCTCGAGGGAACAAGCCTTCGGTGCGTCCTTCCGCTCCTTGTCGTCATCTTTTGGTGCGTCCACCATGTATACATCATATGACGAGGTGGCTTTCCAGGGCCCAATAGGTGCTGGTTCTTCATCATCTCCTGCATCGGCGTCCATACCGTCGATGTCTTCGGAGTCAAAATCGAGCATGTCGGTTAAATCGTCGACAGTGGCTACAAAGTGGGTGGTGGGTGGGCTTTGAATTTCTTCATCATCCATATCCCAACCTTGCTGACCGTAGTTCGGCCAGGGCTCTCCTGATAAAGAGAGAGACTTTAGTGACTTCAAAATATCACCGAAAGGCGAGTGCTGAAAGATGTCTGCGGCAGTAAACTCCATGATCGGCGCCCAATCGGATTCGATCGACAGGGGCGCGGAGGGTTCGGAGTGCGGAGAGGAGTCCGGCTCCTTGGAGTCATGAGTCTGGCGGAGTGCGGGGCTGGTGTTCGGCTCGATCGCAGTTGAGATCGCAGCCCCCGAGGCGGCGTCCGACCACCCATCCTCGATCGGCGCAGTTGGCTCCGAATTTAGGGTCGAAGCCGATGCGGGTGCGGCCTCCAGGGCACTGTTCGGCGGTAGAGCTAGATCATGCTCGTCGGGACAGTGTGGCGCGCTCGGCAGTGGCTCGAATCCATCGAAGATCTAGTCCCCGCGGATGTCAGCCGTGTAGTTTAAACTTCCCAATCTGTCCTGACAGTCAGGGGCATAGCTGTCGATCTGCTCCAGATGGCCAAGTGAATTGGCCCGCAGTGCAAAGTCGCCGAAGACGAAGATCTGTCCGGGGAGGAAGGTCTCACCCTGGACTGCATCGCTATTGATGATCATAGGAGCCATCAAGCCTAACGGCAACGACACAAAGGAACTCTCAATGAAAGCACCAATGTTGGGGTCAAAACCGGCGGGTCTCGGGTAGGGGGTCCCGAACTGTGCATCTAGGCCGGATGGTAACAGGAGGCAAGGGACATGAAGTTTTACCCAGGTTTGGGCCCTCTTGATGGAGGTAAAACCCTACGTCCTGCTTGATTAATATTGATGATATGGGTAGTACAAGAGTAGATCTACCACGAGATCGGAGAGGCTAAACCCTAGAAGCTAGCCTATGATATGATTGTTGTTCTATATGTTGTCCTACGGACTAAAACCCTCCGGTTTATATAGAGACCGGAGAGGGTTACGATTACACAAAGTCGGTTACAGTGGTAGGAGATCTACATATCCGTACCGCCAAGCTTGCCTTCCACGCCAAGGAAAGTCCCTTCCGGACACGGGACGAAGTCTTCAATCTTGCATCTTCATAGTCCAGGAGTCTAGCTGGAGGTATAGTCCGACCATCCGGACACCCCCTAATCCAGGACTCCCTCAGCCACCGCCAAGCCCATGTCAACCAAACTTCCCCCGCCGTTCACATGCAGCTGCCAGCCCAACCAGCTGGGCGGGCACCTGCGTGGCTATCGGATTTCGTGTTCCGGCAGACCCTTGAGGTTCGAACACTTGGGTGCGCGTGGAGATTTCGCCTCCTACCTACCTGCACCCCTCCGCCTCACTAAGATCTAAGCTATGGAAAGAACAACACAAGAGACACAGGGTTTATACTGGTTTGGGCCACTGTTGTGGTGTAATACCCTACTCTAGTGTGTGGTGTGGTGGATTGCCTCTTGGGCTGATGGTGATGAACAATAGAAGAAAGAACAGCCTCGCGAGGGTCTGTTCTTGGCTGGGGCGATGAACTGCTGGGAGGAGTCCAGTCACCCTTCTCTCTCTCTCTCTTCACAACTGATGATGCCTCTCTCCAAAACCTCTAACCTCTCACCCCCCCTTTTCCATCCTGCGGGTAGCTGGTCCTATTTATAGAGGCCCTGGTCCTCTTCCCAAATATCGAGCGGGAAGGGAGCCAACAATGGCGGGCTAATTTGAAAGGGGACAGCTAGCACCAGTTATCCTGACAAAAGTAGTCTTCGCCTGCACAAAGCTCTGGTGGTGACGCCGTCTTGGGCTCCACAATGACCTCCGTCTTGCAGTCCTCCTGGTCTTGGTCTTGTTGCACCGAAATGGCAACCTTTGCCTGATGCCTCGGTACTCCGCGGCTGCGCTTGCCCCCTTTGCACCAAAGGGGAAAGGAGGACACTGCGCGGGCTGGCACCCGCCTAGCGCCCTTCGTCGTCATGGCTTGCGTCAAGGGCACCTTGTGAGGTACCCCACCTTGATCTCTCCGCCTCCTCACGAGCCAGCCCGATGAGGCCGTGCCTGAGGAAGCTCCGCATCGCCCGCCCTGCGAGGCTTGGCCCCTCGTGAGGGTCTTGGGTTTGTGTTGGTGAAGATGGGCCGTGCTGGGCCCCCCTATGAGCCACGCCGCAGGCCGCAGGCAGGCAAGTGTAACACCCCGGATATGACTTTCCTAATATGTACTCCAACTCTTGCCGTTTCCGGCCTTAAGTTATTTTATTTTCTCGGGTTCAGGTTTTTGTCTCCGTGTGTTGTTGTCGTTGTCATGCATCTCATATCATGTCATCATGTGCATTGCATTTGCATACGTGTTCATCTCATGCATTCGAGCATTTTCTCCGTTGTCCGTTTTGCATTCCGGCGCTTCGTTCTCCTCCGGTGGTCATTTCTACCTTTCTTTCGTGTGTGGGGATTAAACATTTCTGGATTGGACCGAGACTTGCCAAGCGGCCTTGGTTTACTACCGGTAGACTGCCTGTCAAGTTTCGTACCATTTGGACTTCGTTTGATACTCCAACGGTTAACCGAGGGACCGAAAAGGCCTCGTGTGTGTTGCAGCCCAACACCCCTCCAAGTTGGCCCAAAACCCACCAAAACCTTCTCCATCATCTAGAGCATTCGATCACGATCGCGTGGCCGAAAACCGCACCTCATTTGGACTCTCCTAGCTCCCTCTATGCCTATATATAGACCTCCTCATCCAAATCCGGATCTCTCCCCCGTCCAAACCCTAAATTCCACCTCGCGCCGGCCGGACACGTCCGTCCCCGGCCGGACGAAATCGCCCCGCCAACCGCGAGCCGCCATGTGGGCAGCCGTGCCCACATCACCGCCTCCTCCCACCGCCGGCCCGCGAGGGGCCTTCCCG
>NC_041384.1:286437567-286466516 GCF_002162155.2 Triticum dicoccoides
ATCTACCGCTCTGGCGGCCAGCCCCGCCGCAGACGCCATCGCCGGCAGGCTCCGTTGCTTCCTCCGGCGAGCTCCCCGCCGTCCGGCGCGCCGCCAAGCCGCGCCGGCGTCACGCCCGACCACCACCTCGTTGTCCGAGCCCTCCTCCGCACCTCCTCGCGCCGGGAAGCGTCAAGTCCGGCGACCCCGACGACTCCGGCCACCTCCGTCGACTTCGAGCTCCGTTCCGGCGATCCTCGTTATCCGTGCATGAACAGTGGATCTGGATCTGAGATCCCGTTCGGGTTGACTTTTGCCCGAAACCCTAACTTTTTGCTCCTGTTCATTGCATCGTAACTCCTCATCCGTAGCTCCATTTTGGGCATATATCATTTCAAAATGTTCGCCTCAGAGAGCACATCATTTCATCTCATTGCATCATTTTCATTTGAGTTCATCTGGATGCCCGAAATGCTGTTAGAAGAGTGCTATTTGAGATAATTGTCAGATCTGCTGCTCCATTTAGATATTTGTCATTTTTGCCATGATTATTGTGTGCATGATATGCCCTTGTGCTCTACATATGTTTTGTTAAGGGTTTTGCCATCTTTCCAGAGGTGCAGCCCATGTATTTTTGTGATGTGTGTGGTGACTAGCACGAGCTTGCAAAGTGAGGCATTTGTTAATGCTGATTTCAGGGACTTAGCATTTCCACTAAGTACTTGAGCTGTTTATCTCATATGGCCATATGTTCATGTTGTTTCCTAGTGATCCGTGCCTCTTTTGAGGATGATCAGTAAGGATGTTTTGTTAATATTGTAGTGCTCTATCCATCCATGTCTTTGTTTGCAATTATGGAGCACCCTAGCTTGAGTCAATCGAGCTCTACTTTTGTCATTTCGAGAATCTAGGCAGATTGTCTACTTGTTAGCGATTTTGCCGATGTTGTTGTAGTTGATCCGTGCATGCTATGCTATTGTTCTTGCCATGTCTAGCTTGCATTTTGTGTATTATTGATGGGTGTATGCTTATCTTGTCATGACTTGCTCTGTAGTGAGTGCATCGAGCTCGTAAACATGCCTACTTGATATCTGTTTTCAGCATGCTCCAGTTTTCACTAAGTCTAAGAACTGATTATGTTTTTGCCATGTTCACATGCTTGCAATTGTATTTTCTGATCCCTTTTGGCTCAAGGTCACTAAGGGACTTTTGTTAAGCTCTTTGAGTAGCTCCATGCCATACTTTACTTTGCCATGTTCAGGTCCTGTAGCATATTGTTTTCATGCTCCAAAGAGTGCTATCTGATCTGAAATTCCAGACAAGTGTTAATTTCACTAAGTCTGAAATCTGTTTGTCAAATGCATTTTTGCCATGCTTGTTTGAACCTGTTAATGGATGAAATGGCCGTAGATCAGTGCCAGACTTTTGTTAAGCATCATGAATGGATTCCTTCCATGTATTGTGATGCCGTGTTTGGGTGCTGTAGCATGTTCATCTTGTTGCATTTAGATGGCTACTTGCTGTAAATCGCAGAACATGGTCATATTTGAATCGCTTGCCATTTCCAAACCGTAACTCCGTTTCTGTCGTTCTTCATATCGTTTTCAAGTGATTTCATCTCATCTTTCCAGTGGCACACTTGGATTTCCATGTTGAGGCCAGTTTCATGCACTCCTTGTCAAATCTTGCATATGCATCCCGCATAGCATATCATCCTTGCATCATATTGTTTGAGCTTTGCACATGGTTGATTGTGTTCCGTTTGCTTGTTTGTCTTGTTTGGGTAGAGCCGCGAGACGAGTTCGCTAACGAGGAGCCCGTTGAGTTTGCTTTCGAGGATCCAGTCAACTCTGACAACTTTGCAGGCAAGATGATCATACCCTTGAAAGCACTACTATCTTTGCTTTGCTAGATGCTTGCTCTTTCGCTATGCCTATGCTACGATGCCTACCACTTGCTTTCAAGCCTCCCAAATTGCCATGTCAAACCTCTAACCCACCATGTCCTAGCAAACCGTTGATTGGCTATGTTACCGCTTTGCTCGGCCCCTCTTATAGCGTTGCTAGTTGCAGGTGAAGATTGGAGACCGTTCCTTGTTGGAACATTATTTACTTGTTGGGATATCATTATATTATATTGTTATCTTAATGCATCTATATACTTGGTAAAGGGTGGAAGGCTCGGCCTCTCGCCTAGTGTTTTGTTCCACTCTTGCCGCCCTAGTTTCCGTCATATCGGTGTTATGTTCCCGGATTTTGCGTTCCTTACACGGTTGGGTTATAATGGGAACCCCTTGATAGTTCGCCTTGATTAAAGCTTTTCCAGCAATGCCCAACCTTGGTTTTACCATTTTCCACCTAGCCTCTTTTTCCCTTGGGTTTCCGGAGCCCGAGGGTCATCTTATTTTAAGCCCCCCCGGGCCAGTGCTCCTCTGAGTGTTGGTCCAACCGAGTGATGTCCGGGGATACCAGGGGCAACTCTGGGCTGGCCTACCCGACGTCTTGCTCATCTGGTGTGCCCTGAGAACGAGATATGTGCAGCTCCTATCGGGATTTGTCGGTGCATCTGGGTGGTGTTGCTGGATTTGTTTTAACTTGTCGAAGTGTCTTGAAGAACCGAGGTACCGAGTCTGATCGGAACGTCTCGGGAGGAGGTCTATTCCTTCGTTGACCGTGAGAGCTTGTCATGGGCTAAGTTGGGACTCCCCTGCAGGGATATGAACTTTCGAACGCCATGCCCGCGGTTATGGGCAGATGGGAATTTGTTAATGTCCGGTTGTAGATAACTTGAACCTTAATTTAGTTAAAATGAATCAACAGTGTGAGTTACCGTGATGGTCTCTTCTCGGCGGAGTCCGGGAAGTGAACACGGTGTTGGTGTAATGCTTGCCGCAGCTTGCCCTCTAGTTATTCGTTCGCGCTTTGCCTCCTCTTCCCGCTCTCTTGTGTGATCAGGATAGCCACTATATATGCTAGTCGCTTGCCGCAGCTCCACATATTTACCTTGCCTTACCTATAAGCTTAAATAGTCTTGATCACGAGGGTGCGAGATTGCTGAGTCCCTGTGGCTCACAGATTACTTCCAAACCAGATGCAGGGCCTGATGATTCCACTCCAGGTGACGCGCTTGAGCTCAAGTGGGAGTTCGACGAGGACTCTCAATGATACTACGTGTCTTTCCCTGATGATCAGTAGTGGTGCCCAGTTGGGGGTGATCGGGACCGTGTCGCATGTTGGGTTTATCTTTCATTTTGGCGCCGTAGTCGGGCCATGAGTGTTTGGATGTTGTAATGCTATTTATGTACTTTGATTGACGTGGCGAGTGTAAGCCAACTATGTATCTCCCCTTTATTATTTATATTACATTGGATGTTGTGATGATTGCCTAACTTGCAACATTGCTTTCAATGCGGTTATGCCTCTAAGTCGTGCCTCGACACGTGGGAGATATAGCCGCATCGAGGGCGTTACAGCAAGTCTGGGGACCCCCGTTCCCAGAACGCCGACAGTAGCCCCCGGGCCCAAGGCGCGCCCGGACTTGGCCGTGCAGGGAGGCAGAAGGGCAAGAGTGAAGCGCCGCGTGCCCTAATAGCCTCCGGCCTTGGATGTTGCGTGGCGGTTGATTGGACGCGGGCGGCACTGTTCCCGCACGCCCTCCTTATTTTGTGCCATGCTAGGCGGACTCGTAGTCGTACACAGCCATTCCCCTTTTTGTTGCTCGAGCGTCCTTTGTCCTTCCTCCGCTCGAACTCCGGCTTCTGTTTTCAACCCAATCTCGAACCTTCCCCCCCCCTTCCCATCGCCATGGCTCCGACAAAGAAGGGAAGAGGGAAGAAACCCATGTCTCCACCTTGCCCGCCGCCGTTGGCGGCCCCCGTCGAGGGCTTGGGCAAGGTCAGCTCGGCTCTGGCCACTATCTTCAATGAATGCGGGAGGACAACGGCCTGGCGCGCGTCCCACTTCTCCATCGACAGGATAGTCACCGAGGTCCCGTATTTTGCTGACGCCCTGTGGGCTGGTCTGGTTCCTCCCTTTTTTGATTTCTTCAATGCCGTGCTTTCCCACTATCAGATCCACATGATGCATATGGGTCCTGAATCCATCACTCTCCTTTCGGTATTCGCCTTTGTTTACGAGGCTATGATGGGCATCCTTCCTTCGGTTGCCTTGCTGCTTCACTTCTTCTCGCTACGCCTTGTCGACCCTACCCAATGCTGGGCGTGCGTGAGCTTCGTTGCCGCGTCCGAGATAGCGGCCTCTGGGATTGACTTCAAGCTCCCCCTGCCCGCGGCTGGGTTCCGCGAGCGGTGGCTGTATGTGGATGCAGGGGTGCCCAGACCCCTGCTATCGGAGCCAACTTCGCCTGCTGTCCCCAATTCGGGCTGGGGCCAGGAGACGCTTGAGAGCCCCCGGCTTGTCTTCGTCTGGCACCGCTTCGCGTTCTTGAGGTTGCTTGGCGTGACAGCGCCCAAGGTGGTGAAGGAATTCTTGCTACGCTGCGTTGCTCCTTTCCAACGCCACTCCCACCGAATGTGGGCCTTCAGCGGGCGCGATGATCGTATGAGGCTCCAGGAAGAGGACCTGACTCTTGAAGTGCTGAGGACAGCGCTCTTGACCCTGACTGGGGACCCCAACCCCGGCAGCATCCAGCAGGGAGGGGCCTTGCTGTACCTCCGCCAGAGCAGGGGCGATTTTGTGAAGCAGATGCCTATCTTTGATGAGTGGGGGCCGCGCCCCGCCGGCCTCCAGGGGCCTCGTGAGAACCCTGTAGTAGTGACTGCCCTTCCAGTCGGCCAAGGCGACTCTTCCTCAAGCGGTGGAGCAGGGAGGCATGAGGCGCCAGAGGCCGAGGGGGCTCCCGGCGGGGTGACAGCGCCGGGCGATGCTCATGAGGGAGCAGTTCTTGGGGCCCGTGCCGCTGAGGCTGAGGGTGACAAGCAGCTGCCCTCTGCGCCTGCGACTGAGGCCCCTGAGGCTCCAGTTGCTTCTCCTGGCGAGGCGATTGGCAGCGCACATTAGGCAGGCACCCCTGACACAGATTGCTTTGATGCTCCATCTTCGTCGCTGGTTGATCCCTGCGCCCAACTCTTAGGCCACTTCTGCGTGGACTTTGAGGCCCTCCGGAAGAGAAGGGAGGCCCTGGGCGACGATTACCCTTGTCGCCTGCTGAAGTGTAGGAAGTACTTCGCCACTGATGAGTAAGCCTTCTCCTTTCCCAGCTCCCGATCATTCTGTTGCTTTTACTGACCCTTGCTCTGCAGGCCCCTTCCAGCCGAGCTTGTGGAGACGGCTGAGGAGCCGTCCCCCTTGGCTTCGCCCCCTCCACCGTCCTCAAGAGCTCTGAGCAGCGGAGCCCTTGTGGTGAGGGCGATCGAAGAGGAGAACCGTCCCAAGGCGTATCGTGGCCCTGCGCACCTCGCGATCCTCCTTCGCGGGCCTTCTCGTGGCATAGCCAGCCTGCCGTGGGCTTCTCGCCTGGTCGCCGACTGCAATTGGCTGAGGCGCTCCCTGCGCTCTTCACCTGGGGACGGGCTGGCTCCAGGCCGGGCTTCTGGCGCGGCGTGCCCGGCCGCCGCGAGGGTGCCAGCCCCCAGCCCCCTGCCCGGAGGAGGAGTGCTGATTCGTGGCCCCCGGCGCTTGCTTGGGGCAGATGATGGTGTGGAAGACGTGCTCGAGCGTGCTCGGGAGCGTCGCGCTCTCCGCCAAGGATTCCTTCGAAGGGCGGCTGACGCGGTGAGCCTGCTTGGTGAGGAGCTTGCTAATGAAGACGCGCGCCTTGAGGCCGAGGGCCTGCGCCTGGCTGCGGAGAGGCGTGAGCTGGAGGGCGCCATCGTCCTTGCGCGCCGTCAGCGCGATCTTGACGACGCAGAGGCCAAGGCGTCGCTGGTGGCCTCTCGGGAGGCTCGATCTTGGGCCGCTGAGGAGGCCCGGGAAGCCGACCGGCGGCGAAAGGCGGCGGAGGAGCGGGCTCGGGAGCTCCTGGCCTGGTGCCACTCATTGGAGGAGCAGGTGGAGCTGCGTGAGGCAGCCCTTGCATCGATGAAGGTGGCCTCTGGCGACTCAGCAGAGCTCCAGAAGCATGAGGAGGCGCTGACGCTGGAAGCCGCCGAACGTACCTGCGAGTACGAGCGTCTGGAGACGAGGGAGCGCTTGGTGACGCAGGTGGAGGATGATGTCGCTGCACAGGAAGCCCGTGTCCTGGAGGAGGTCGGACGTCGGGTGGCGATGGCGCATTTGAACCTCGAGCACGAGTTCGAAGAGAAGCTGGGGTTGATCCGGGCCGAAGCTGAAGGCAGGACTGCCGCCTTGAGGGCCAAGCTGGAGGAGGCGACACGGCGGGCCGATGCTTTCCGGGCCGTCCTTGAGGTGGCGCAAGGTGAGTTAACCACCCCCCAGGCCGAGGTGCTCCTTCTTCGCCAGCGGTTGGAGGAGGCTGAGGCCGTCGCGCGCCAGAATGCGGACGAGCTACGTCAGTGGGGGATCCAGGAGCATGAGCACGGCCCCATGCTCACCACGCTCTGGGAGAGAGCCAACACAGCCTTGGGCAACATCTGCGAGGCGGCTGTTGGCGAGCCGCACGCAGTCAACTACACCGGCAATCTTCAGTTCTTCACTGACGTGGTGACGTAGCTGGAGGCACAGTCGGTCAGGGCTGACAGGTTGGTTAAGGAGAGGAGCCGCGCCCTGCTCGGGCGCGCCTTTTCTCGCGTCTTTAGCCATCTCTGGAACATGGATCCCCACTTCGATTTCGATGCCGCCATCACCCCAGGCCCCCAGGCCGTCCGAGACGACCTGGCGCACTGGGTGGAAGACAATGTGGATGCTCTTATCAGGGCCTTCGCTTCAGACGATGACGGCATGATCCTGGCTGCCGACGATGGCGGCATGGTGGTCGTCCCTGACGCCGCTGGTGGCGACGCGGACAACGATGGGGAGTTCAGCGACGCCAGCAACGGCTCGGGTGGTGCTCCTGAGGACGCATTGGGGGATTTATCCGACTGATTGTGCATCGTTCCTACTTCCTTACCCTGCATGAATAGAACTTAGGTTTTGGCCTGATGGCGGTGAGAGCATTTTGGAGGGGGATCCCCTGATGTAAAACTTGTGTTGATCGTGTTAGTAGACGCTATATTGCCCATGCTCCCGCGCCAAGTGGTTGGCTTAAGCGACGCGCTGGTCGGCTAGTATACCTTTGTCCCGCGCTGGCCCTGAGGTAGCCCGTGGGAGGCTGTGGTGTCCTGAGTGTTCCCTGATTGAATCCGTTGGATCTGCAGTAAAACACCCTCCTGAGAGGATGCGGCGGCGGCAATCTGGGCTGCGCGCAAGCTAGGCCTGACCCGGCTCGTGAGGGGCTCACGAGGGGAGGCAGCTGAGGCGAAGTGGTAACCAAACGCGAGAAATTGCTCGAACGAGACTAAGCTCCCCTTCCCCGAACACACGCAAATCTCAAATTCGAATCCAACTTGAATCCAGCGGGGGAAAGTGACAACCAAAGGGAAAAGCAACGAAAGCAGACAAAAGGCCGCGTCCGGCACCTAGTCTAGTCTTGGACGTCTTTTCACCAGCGCGGAGCTAAGTGCTGCCACTGGGCGTGGGAGGGAGCCCCAGGGCCTGAGGCCGGCACCCCTGAGACTCCGGGGCGTGTACAGCCCCACTCATTATTACGTGAGAGTGTCACGGGGCGGCGAGTTTCACATGCACTGGGCCTTCTTCACAGGTACCGGCCTTGCTTCATATTGCCAGATGAGGGCCCCGCCTTGCGCCACACTCTAGTGCCATCAATGACGACCGGAAACTAGGACGCCACCGATGGGGTAGAGCAGTCACCAGCGGTTCCCCCGACGACCACGGGTCCTCCGCCAGGGGCAGGCCCTGAGGCACCTCCCCAGTGGAGGGCCTACCTCCTGAGAACACCTTGCTCCGAACGCTGCGGTGGTGATGTCGGATCCCGGCCCCTCTCCTGCAGCCCCCTGCGCCCTCCTCCCGAGGGGTAGGAGACTGTGGGAGCGGGGGAGCTGCTCGCTGTGGCGACCTGCACCTCTTGCAATCCATGGTTAGCGTATGCCTGCTCCTGAAGAATTAGCGGTACACGATAATTGTTGCCTCTAGCGTGGCCAGTGGGACTGTCCCGGGGCTCCTAGAAAGGCTCAGCTCCTGGCGCCTCGTCCCCCCAGCCTGGGCTATGGAGCGAGCCTTGTTCGCTCTCGTGAGGGTGTTCTTGGTCCATCATGAGGGCATGTATTCCTCTGGCGCCGTCATCCCGAAGGCCACGCCGTAGTGCCCCGCGTGCCACGCTGTCCTGCCTGACGCGCCCACCGTGGGGTGGCAGCGCGGCTGTCCACTAGGGCCGCGGGTCGCGTCGAGTCCTTTTTCTTCGTGGACAAGGAGTAGGGGCAGCGCCGCCGTCGGTCCGGTGCTGACAGCTTCGCTCGCGTTGGAGTAGCCTTGGAGCCCGCGGGCGCGCGCGGAGCCCCTGCGCGGGCCGCCCTGGGCTTGAGATGGGAGCTGGGTGCAGAAGGGGTGAGCCCCCGAGGTGGCGAAGCCCAGGAGCTCTGCCACCCGCTCCAGCAGCACGTCATGGCCGCCCTCCAGCAGCCTGCACTGCAGCAGCTCTCGGGCCACCGTGAGCGCGGCCCTCGAGTTCGCCTGCTCCCGGCGGGTGTACGGTGTCGTGGTCGCGGCGTGATTGGAGGCCCTTCCTGCCGACCGCGCCTGCCGCGGTGTGAGAGCTGTCGAAGCCTGTCCGCATGGCCCGCAGCGCCCTGCGGACCGCGAGCTGCCTAGGGCATGGGGTCGCCCGAGGCGAGCGGCTCTGCGCGGGCGGGCCACGCCGCCCATGGATCTGGGTTGCCCGCCTGGTCGCCGGACATGGTGATGATGACGCGACGGGGCACGAAGCGGTAGAAGGTGGATTCCGGTGCACCCCTACCTGGCGCGCCAAATGTCGGATTTCGGGTTCCGGCAGACCCTTGAGGTTCGAACACTGGGGTGCGCGCGGAGATTTCGCCTCCTACCTACCTGCACCCCTCCGCCTCACTAAGATCTAAGCTATGGAAAGAACAACACAAGAGACACAGGGTTTATACTGGTTCGGGCCACCGTTGTGGTGTAATACCCTACTCCAGTGTGTGGTGTGGTGGATTGCCTCTTGGGCTGATGGTGATGAACAATACAAGGAAGAACAGCCTCGCGAGGGTCTGTTCTTGGCTGGGGCGATGAACTTCTGGGAGGAGTCCAGTCACCCTTCTCTCTCTCTCTCTCTCTCTTCACAACTGATGATGCCTCTCTCCAAAACCTCTAACCTCTCACCCCCCCTTTTCCATCCTGCAGGTGGCTGGTCCTATTTATAGAGGCCCTGGTCCTCTTCCTAAATATCGAGCGGGAAGGGAGCCAACAATGGCGGGCTAATTTGAAAGGGGACAGCTAGCACCAGTTATCCTGACAAAAGTAGTCTTCGCCTGCACAAAGCTCTGGTGGTGACGCCGTCTTGGGCTCCACAATGACCTCCGTCTTGCAGTCCTCCTGGTCTTCGTCTTGTTGCACCAAAATGGCAACCTTTGCCTGATGCCTCGGTACTCCGCGGCTGCGCTTGCCCCCTTTGCACCAAAGAGGAAAGGAGGACACTGCGCGGGCTGGCACCCGCCTGGCGCCCTTGGTCGTCATGGCTTGCGTCAAGGGCACCTCGTGAGGTACAACGCCTTGATCTCTCCGCCTCCTCGCGAGCCAGCCTGATGAGACCGTCCCTGAGGAAGCTCCGTGTCGTCCGCCCCGCGAGGCTTGGCCCCTCGCGAGGGTCTTGGATTTGTGTTGGTGAAGATGGGCCGTGCTGGGCCCCCCTTTGAGCCACGCCGTAGGCCGTAGGCAGGAAAGTCTGGGGACCCCCGTTCCCAGAACGCCGACAGTGGCAACATGCATCTCCCAGGCCAACTCATCAAGCGCCTGCATGGTGGCATGTAGATCTTCGTGAAAGCTCCACCACCGCGCCAACTCAGCTACCTGCCTGCCTACATGGCACCGCACACATCCCCGGCCGAGGCGGGTGTCGAAGCAAGGAGGAGCGACGATGGACGAGACGGGCCTCGCCCCCGACCCCGATAAAGTAAGAGGACACCTAAGCGATGCATTAAATGCACCTTGTCTTGTAATACGAGGGATAACCTCGTGCTACTGTAGACCTTTCGACCTCATGTGTGCCACTATGGCAACCCCTTTTTTCCTATAAAGGAGGCCCGAGGCGACGAGCAGAGGGATTCGGCTCTTTGGAACCACACGCTGACCACAGCTAGTTAAAGAGTGCCATCTCTCGTATCCCCTTGTATTGAGTGCCAACTTGCTATGCTTATTTATCATGGAGACTTGGACATATTACTTGTGATGCATGCTTGTTTGATTGAGCCTATTGTATTTGGTTGTCCTCGCATCATATGCCTCCATACTATGAAATGCTCCCTTGTCCTTTCTTATGATGAGCATGATGCATACACTTGTTGGGTATCTTACCACATGAATGATAGTTTTGCATTTCCGCTAACATCATTTTTTCCGAGTGTTTGTCATGTTCTTTCATTTTGAAGGATTCACAACGCGAAACCGTCATGAGACAATTTGGTTATTGTCGGTGTCAAAGGAAAGGTGAGCCTGCAAAGGAAATGTAAGAAATATTTGAGTGCCGGTGAGCGGTCGAGCCATGATATGTGGCATGTTCTGGACTTTGCTGGAATGTTTAGTTGAGCCCTGGGTGATCCGGGCTATCCTGCCGTGAAGTAGTTCGGACTACTTTGAATGTGTCTGGGGTTTTAGCCGTCAACTCAAGATTTGACTGAAAGGTGCCCCCCTTGCTTCTGCTGTTAAAGCGGCAGCATACTCCGTGGTACCGAGGGAGAGTTCGGCCTCGCCATTAACCGTGATGACACCGCGCGGACCGGGCATCTTGAGTTTACGGTAGGCAAATGTGGCACCGCGTTGAATTGAGCGAACGCAGTTCGTTCGAGCAGTCCCTGATAATCACTGCGAAAGGGGACGATGTCGAAGATTAACTCTTTGGCATGGTAATTGTCTGGTGATCCAAAGACTACCTCAAGGGCGTTGGAGCCGTACAGCTGGCCTCCACGCCTGGTATAATACCTCTAAAGGTGGCTTTAGTGGGTTTGATCATTGAATGATCGATGCCCATCTTGCGGACTGCGTCCTGGTAAAGCAGATTTAGACTACTGCCCCAGTCCATAAGGACTCGTGTGAGGTGGAACCCGTCAATTATTTGGTCAAGTACTAGTGCCGCTGGATTACCGTGACTGGTGTTGACAGGACGATCCATTTGGTTGAAGGTGATCGGCCCTAGTTTGTATTGCAGGCTGACTGGTTTTGTTGGGTCGACATCCCTAAGGGTGTGCATCAGGTCCGGGTTGGTAGTGTGGGTGGCGTTTACCATATTCACCGTTCGGATTTGCTGGAGGGATTTCTTTTGTCCTCCTCTATTCGGTGATCTGGGCTCCTCGTCGCTGTCATCGCTCTGAGACCCCTTATCTTTGTTTTTGGCGCCTAACCTGCCAACTTGTTTGAAGATCCAACATTCTTTGTTGGTATGATTGGCTGGTGTTCCTGGTTTGCCATGAATTTGGCATGGACGGTCGAGTATGCGGTCCAAAATGGACAGACCCGAATTGTCATTTTTGAGTGGCCCTGTCTGCTGGCCGGATTTAGAGCTATTAAATCCGGCATTGACTGTCGTGTCTTCGGCGCTAGGAATCGGGTCCATAATTTCCTGGCTGACTCTCCGGGCTGTTGTGTTATGTGACTCAAAACATCAGCATCTGGTGGTCGTTTATATGTGCCCTAGAAGTTATCCAGGAATGCGTCTGCCAGGTTCTCCCAACTCCCGATGGATTTAGTGGCAAGCTATTCAGCGAATGCCGAGCCGGTCCTTTGTGTTTTAACATGAGATATTTGATGGCGTGTAGATCATCCCCGCGGGCCATGTGAATGTGGAGGAAGAAATCCTCGATCCATACCGTGGGGTCAGTAGTACCATCATATGATTCAATGGTCACGGGTTAAACCCTTCTGGGAATTCATGATCCATTACTTCATCACTGAAGCATAGGGGGTGTGCGGTGCCTCTATGTCGGGCTATGTCACGACGCAGTTCGTACGAGTCTTGTCTGCTGTGTTCCGCCCGGTCGGACTTGCTTTTGGTATATCTAGCATGACGGTCGTCATCATGTGTTGGGGCGCGCCCTCGTGATCCGAAGATCGATCTTTTGTGTCCTGCTTTTTTTCCAATACGTCCCGCAGGTCCTGCGTGTTACCCCGGGCCTTGTTGTTTTTGTTTGATTGGCGACAAGGTGTGGGATGGACTTCGGGCTTATATGCCACTTTGTCGTGGCCACGAGGTGGCCGGTCTGCCGCATCATATGCTAGAAGCGCAGGTTTTAATGCTTTTTCTACAAGCTGGGGTAGCAACCTGCACTTTGGGAAATTTTGATTAGGCGCTCGAGTTCGTGTTCCTCGGCTGCCAGGACCTCAATCCATCTATCTACTAGCAGATCTTGCTCAGCTTGAAGTTGTTGTTGCTTTTTCTTCAGGCTTTTTGCTGTGGCAATAAGCCGGCGCTTGAAGTGCTCTTGTTCGACGGGATCCTCAGGCATGATGAATTCTTCGTCGCCGAGGCTCACCTGGTCTTCAGAGAGAGGCATGTAATTGTCATCCTCTGATTCTCCGTCTGCTGCCTATCCCTTGGGGCTGGCTTGCCCATCCTCCTACTCAAAGCCTGGCTAGAGGGGATTGTCTTTGTCTTTGGCTCTATTTGCAGCGTTATTGTCTCCTGTGTCGGTATCGCTGTTTTTGCTATGGCGGGGCTTAGAGCGGCGCCGATGACGCTGGTTCTTGTATTGCTTCTCGGGGGGATTATCCTCCGTTGCCTAATTGCCATCGCTTTCTTTGGGGTGACCACCGTGTATATATCATACGATGAGGTGGCAGTCCAGCGCCCTGTGGGCGGTGGTTCCTGTTCGTCTCCCGCATCATCGTCCATACTGTCATTGTCTTCGGAGTCGAAGTCGAGCATGTCAGTTAGGTCGTCGACAGTGGCTACTAAGTGGGTGGTGGGTGGGGAACGAATTTTTTCGCCATCCGCTTCCCACTTCAGCCGGACATAGTTCGGCCAAGGGTCTCCTGACAAGGAGAGAGACCGTAATGAATTTAGCATTTTGCCTAGGGGCGAGGGCTGAAAGATATCCGCGGAGGTGAACTCCATGATCGGTGCCCGATCAGATTGGATGGGCACGGACGCGAGTGGTTTAGAGTCTGCGGCCGGGGACGAATCCGAGTGTCCAGCAACACAGGTCTCGTAGGAGGTGAAGTCAGTATTCGACTCTATCGCCGCAGAGTATGCGGCCTTCGTGGCGAGGTCCATCCACCCGTCCTCGGATGGCACGATCTGTTCCGGATTGATGGCCGGAGTAGCTACATGTGTGATCTCGCAAACACTGTCCGATGGCAGAGCTAAATCATGCTCATCGTCACTGTGCGGCGCACCTGACATAGGTTCGAATCCGTCGAAGATCAAGTCTCCGCGGATGTTGGCGGTATAGTTCAAGCTTCCAAACCTGACCTGATGGCCAGGGGCATAGCTCTAGATCTACTCCAGATGGCCGAGCGAGTTGGCCCGCAGTACGAAGCCGCCGAATACAAAGATCTATCCGGGAAGGAAAACCTCACCCTGGATCGCATCGTTGCCGATCATTGAAGGAGCCATCAAGCCTTATGATGACGACACAGTGGAACTCTTAATGAAAGCACCAATGTTGGTGTCAAAACCGGCGGATCTCGGGTGGGGGGTCCCGAACTGTGCGTCTAAGGCGGATGGTAATAGGAGGCGGGGGACACAATGTTTACCCAGGTTCGGGCCCTCTCGATGGAGGTAATACCCTACTTCCTGCTTGATTGATCTTGATGATATGAGTATTACAAGAGTTGATCTACCACGAGATCGGAGTGGCTAAACCCTAGAAGCTAGCCTATGGTATGATTGTCCTTGTCCTACGGACAAAACCCTCCTGTTTATATAGACACCGGAGGGAGCTAGGGTTACACGGAGTCGGTTACAAAGGAGGAGATCTACATATCCGAATCGCCAAGCTTGCCTTCCACGCAAAGGAGAGTCCCATCCCGACACGGGACGAAGTCTTCAATCTTGTATCTTCACAGTCCAATAGTCCGGCCAAAGTATATATTACGGCTGTCCGAGGACCCCCTAATCCAGCACTCCCTCAGTTATGTGAAGGCGTACATGATGCGCGATACAAACATTTTCGACATTCTCATAAAGGTGAACTCCTTCCCTTTGAGCCATCCTCAAATACACATATTGGATGGGTCACTCTTTCATTGTTGCCTCCTTCTTGTTGTCTACATGATACATCTCGTGAACGGAGGAGCGACATTGGAGATTGGCTCTACGGACCTTCACATTGAGGAGCGCTTGGACTTATTGGATGCACCTTCGAACCTTCACTCATGCCACGACATCGAGCATTGGTACACCAACACCTCCATATTTGTTGATTGTGCTCACACATGTCATGCTCGATGGACATATCATACACATGAAAAATTTGCATCTTATGCATGGATTGACTCACATTATGATTGCCTTGTTGCATCTTGTATTCCCATGTCATCCATGATATATGAGCTCGTGCATTTCTTTAGCAAATTTGTTGTGATCTTCCTTGATGGCATATTCATACATCATGATCATCTTGGCCACCATTAATTGCATGACAACATAATCACATTGAGCACCAATTACCTTGTTCATGTTTTTGATAAGCCGTCCCATTATGACATCATTTTGCACAATGGTTGCATTGTTCACATTCACCACACCTTTGTGCATACTACAAATCGTGTTGTTCCCACGAATGCTTTGCATATCATTCTATATCATCTTGATAAGCTACATACTCTTTGCCATGAAGAATCTTGCCGAACGAACTCATTCTTACAATATGGACACCTTGTGTGCGCTAACCATTGTATTTCCGAGTGTCACTTGTCTTTGCTCTTTTTGCATGTATACCACTTCGGAGACACCTTGGAGTACTTGGATTGCACAATGTCTTCAACTCCATCCAAGTACAAGTTCGTCCACAACAACGGTTCCCATGGTGATGAGGATCACGATACGAGGTTGGATCTTTCCCAAGGGGGGGAGATGATGTAGAGCATCCCACGTTCATCCCCATGTACACTCGGACTACTCTCCAAGCCCCAAGAGGACATATGATGAGACCTCGAACATACATCATTGGACACAAGGTGAACTCGCTCCTCTCCGAACCATCACTTTCCACATGTGAGACATGGCTACTACCTCAAATATATGTGCTATGCATGACAAGGAACAAAGAGGAAGACCATGGACAAGATGGCGAGGACACCAAGTACAAGGACCAAATGGAGAAGCTACCAGAAATCTACAGCCACCGGACGACTGTTCTAGACCGGACGTCCGATGCCTGGAAGCCGCACAAGCCAGAAGGCCCATCCCCAACTCTACAGTGACCGGACGACCGCTAGCCGCCGGACGTCCGACACCCTTCAGCGCTCGAACAACCGACGCCGACCGGACGACCCGTTCCACCTTCACAGAACGATATTAGCAGAAGTCTGAAGCCTTCCGGACGTCCGGACTGTCCAGAGCCACCAGCCGTCTGACCCCCACCGGACGTCTGGTACCTGCCTGTGTGTAGCTGCGGGCCTTTGGCCTTGTATCCCTCTTCCAGTTAGCCCCTTCGTGGTTTAGACTATATGTACTCCTCCACCTCCTCCTAGCTAGGGTTTGCGTTGTGTTAGCTCATATGTGAGATAAAGCTTCGCTCATCCATCCGGATCTACTCAATTGCGAGGGACCGTTACCTCTTCGGAGAAGATCCACCTTGGATTGAAGACCCCTTCATGGGAAGACCCCTCAAGACCTCCTCATGGAGAAGAACCAGTTACCTTTGTATCGTCCTTTGTTGATCGTGGATCTTGTATCTCCTTTTTTGTTTCGAGGATCTAGCATATGTGTGAACTAATCTCGTTGGATTGAGCGATTCCCTCATGTTTTCCCTGGTGTTTCCTCTCGTGTTCTTCATGTTCCTCATTGCAATCCACTCCTTTCGTGAAAGATTGGCCGTTTATGGTTCCACCCTACATCATAGACACTAAGACCAGCGACTCGACACGACGATGCAACTGCAAATTCAACAAAGCAAACAATGAAAAGAAAATTGCAAAGGCTCAGACTGGCTTGGACAAAGGATGAATAGATCTAACTTTTTTGTGTGGATTTTTTTGGACAATAGGTAAGAAAATAAATCTAATCTAGGGATAACTGGAAATTCTCACCGAGCAACCTGAAAACTGATACCACTTGATAGAGGCAAAGGTGTCCCGATGTTTCAATGAGATGGTGGCTATCATTTTCTGTGGGAGTTGACCTTGACGATCCGACTACGAACGTGCTAGACGTCGCGCCTTAGCAATCACTAAACCAACTTTCGAGGGGTTATTGACCACGCCGGAGCACGATCAACCTGACCATGAGGGTCTGTTTCCTGCGAGCAAACAAAGAACAAGCAAGAAACTGAGATTGCAATCTGTATATTGTGAATATAAGAAGAAACATTTATTAATGAAGGTGGGGTTCTGTGATGTCTTGGTCTGGTCATTGAACACAAACGAAGTACGCGTAGTTGCAGCTATGGCGAACTTTTAATCTAAACAAAACCCCAAAGTCTAAACGACGCCCTAAGGGCTGTATATATGGAGGAAGAGGGGGGATTTCGTGGCCCTTGGAGGAGGGGTCTCAAACCAACCCTAACTCTTGTTTCCCCACACATACGGACTGTAAAAATAGCCTATACTTAAGTATTTCGAATTTACATGGGCCTAGCCCAATAATAAGGTGACGCAACACCTAGAATAGCCTCTCGATGAAATTTATGAAGTGGAATCTTGTATATTTCGTCCAAGGCTTCATGTACTCCTTAAGGTGGCTTCAAAGTCCTGAAATCATCACTTGCAACTCTATTCTTGTTCCCCTTGCTCGTGCCATCATCTCCATGCTTAGTCTTTCTATAATGTCCATCCCTCTTATCCATGCCAGGCCCTTCATTTGTAAGCAAAACAAATGTATCCAATTTAGGAAGCATCATATTCTCATGAACATTAGAATCATTACCAAGAAACGAAAGTACCTGATATTTTAATTGGCGTGCATGAGCTCTAGTAATTGGTCCAGTATATGTAGCAGTAGGGGTTGTGGGTGTAACAATGGTATTGATGTCCTCATCAGACTGCAAGGTGGTGCTCGACTACCTCCCTGGAAACACTAGGGATATCAGATGGTTGCCAGGCAAATGCATCGATATTTGCCCGGAGGGAGGCAACGAGCATGCTTTCTTATTTGTCATCAAGGGTGGCGCTAATAGTGAAGGTACCATCAACTCTAGCTAGCCCTGCCGGGACCTTCTTCACTTGTGGTGCAGCAACCTTGGATCTCTTGCTGTTGGAACTCTCCGGCAAGTCATCAACAGGTGCAGCGCACTCCGAAGAGGTACGGCTCCCGGATTCCCTGCTGGTGTCCCTCCTATCCCTCGTCTTTCCTCTACTTTCCTTGGCGGGAATTGCTGCTGCGGCAGCCTCCGTCGTGATTGCGTCCCGGTACATCTTCTCCATGCAAATGATTGCATCTTTCTCATCTGATGGAATGGCAATGACTCCCACTGGCCCTGGCATCTTCAGGACGTTGTAGGCATAATGAGATGCTACCATAAACGTTGCCAAAGTTGGGTGTCCAAGGATCCCATTGTATGGTAGGGCGTCAACCATGTCGAACACAACTTTCTCTGTTCGGTAGTTCAATTCTCCCCCAAATGTCACTACCAACGTGATCTTTCCCTTAGGACGGCTCCTGCCGGGATTAATCCTTTGAAATGTGCCTATGACCTTTAATTCCTCCTCTGCTATATGAAGTTTCCTAATCACCTTTGGGGAAATCAGATTAAACATGGCCCCGCTGTCGACCAACATCTTTGTGACCTTGAGGTTGCAAATTGTTGGAGAGACCAACAATGGCAAGCACCCTACCGCGGTGGTGCGGTCAGGATGGTCCTATTTGGTGAAGATGATGGGCATGTGTGACCATTTGAGCGGCTTCCGTAACTCTGCCGCTGGCTCCGCAACATTGACCTCACGTGCCCACTGCTTGAGCTGGCAGTGAGAGGAGTGCAAAGATGCACCCCGGTCAATGCACAGGGTGTTAGTGGCCTTCTGGAATTCCTGCTCGTTGGTTTCCTCTTCATCCCCTCCATCAATCTCATCAAGGTGAACTTCCTTCGCACGATGCCTGGCGGGTTGGTTCCGAAAGGCCTTGCCAGGGCGGTTTAATTCACCACCTCGGCCCTTCCTGCAAGTGCCATTCTGAACCTTTTCCTTGTCACGCTTCTCATATTCATCCCTCTGCCTCTTAATGAGCTGCTCTACCTGATGACACTCTTTTAGATCATGGCCCTTAGTCCGATGAATCTTGCAATACGTCCCATCACCTTTCCCAGCCTTCTCGGCAGCCATAGCCTCCCGACAGTTAGCGCACGTGGCCGCTTCCTTTCTAGGGGCTTTAGCCTTAACCTTCTTGCATGTACTAGGAGTGCCCAATCCTTCAACGTGTGATGCCCCGAGACCGATGAGCCAGGTGTCTTCCAGTTATTCGTTGTTGTTGCCTTGTCATTTGCTTGCATGTTGCATTTCATCATGTCATCATGTGCATTGCATCTTCATGTTTTCAAAACTTGCATCTGTCCCGGTCTCCTCGTTCTCTCCGTTGTCCGTTCTGAGCTCAACCACACTTGCACGCACCCACGGCATGTCTGAAATATTATTTTATAAGTGGACGGATAATGTTCTCGGAATGTGCTGAAAGTTGGCATGTGGTGTTGTTATAGTGTAGATAGGCCGCCTGCCAAGTTCCATCGCATTCGGAGTCTGTTTGATGCCCCAACGGATAACTATAGCGGCAGTATAGCCGGTCATACGTCGGACGTTTCCGGTATCCGGAAACATGCGCCGGGATTTCCCTCTCTTTCCTCCCTAGACCGTCTACACAATCCACTACTTACCGCCTAGGCCCAATCTAACCTCTCTCGTCAGCCCGTGGCCCTCCTCGCGCGCGCGTCTGAAAGCTATCCCGAACCCGACCCGGTCTGTCGCTACCGTTGTATCCGGATCATCCCCAAACATCTAAAAAACATCACTGTTTTCTTATTTGGACTCCCTAGCCCAAGTTTCTTGACCTTCTGATTTGAATCGTAGGGCCCAGATGCACCCCAAATCCACCTGCTATATAAATGTTGGGGGAAGCCTAAAATCAAGGAGAGATGTCCCATCATTCCTCCTAGCCGCCGCCACACTCAAACCCCCACCTCGGGATCCTCCCAGATCCCCTTCTGCTCGATCTCCCTGCCACCAGCGACCGAACCAGAGTAGTCAGCCCCGCCACCTCTGCACAGGGCTCGCCGGAGCAAGCACCACTAGGCCATCCCCTGATCCCTTCCCCGTTCTCTTCGCTGAAGCTTTCTCTGTCTCACCCAACTCCCTCTCTCTCTTTCTCTCTCTCTGTTCTGTGCGAACAGTGCCCGCCGCCAACTTGATCTGCCATGCGGACGCCTTCCATGGAGTTCCCTGCAGCCTCCCATTAGTATCGTCTCGAGCCGAACCTCGCCGTCCGCTGCCAAGGACGTCCCAACACAGGAGCTCGCCATCGCACGCTCGGCCGCACCAAGTTCCACCGCCCCGTCCTCTTTCTGCTTCGCCCGACGCCAAGTCCCGCTTCTGTTGACTGCCTCCTCAGTCGATCTGGCCGAGTCTTCGACCATGACGCAGCTAGCCCAACGCGTCTCCGGCAACCACGTGACCTCCCCGACCCCACACCAAGTCCGTAATCGAGCCAAGCCGCCTGGAGCTTCTTCGCTATCCCGCCAAGTCCTGCTTATGCCTCTGTTCGTGAGGAGGACGCTGCAATAGCGACACCGCGTTGACCCTCCTCTGCTTTCCACTCACCGCCACCTCGCCGGAGAATGCCGTCACGTGCCCGGATCCGCTCATCTTCGTCGTGTCTCGTGCGCGCCGCCGTCGGCCACACTCCGACGACGTGTTCCTGAGTCTCAGCGCCCGCGGCCCCCTGCCTTGATCGCCTCTTGTGTGTCTGGGGACGACGAACGCTCGTCCTGGAGCGTTGACCATGCCCCCTCCATCTCCTCGTTCAATCCAACAAGGCCCAACGCGCCCCTCTCCTCTCCGTTGTGGGCCTCAGCCCAGGGTGAGCAGCCCCCGCTCCTGTGCACTTTTGGGGCCGGCTAGATTCGGCCCGAGTGCCTGTTTTTTTTCCGCGACCGACTTTGCTATTTATCCTGAGAACTGCCAGTTTTGCAGAAACACCCTTGCACTTCATGCATATCCTAACTAATTAACCGTGCATCGGATTAAAACAAACTTTATATGTAAAATGTCTAGAATTTTGTCTAGTTTAATAATACCCAACTTTCATCTATGTTTAAAATGTTTAAAATGTTGTTTGTGTAATTTTGTCCATATAGCATGCTAAAATGATTTAATTCATAAATAAATAACCGTAGCTCCAAACCTAACAAACTTTATATGTAAATGGGGCAGAAAAATGCCTAGTTTAACATGCTGGCATCACTTTGCATGTTTAACAACTCTAAAATATGGTTTAGGGCAGAACAGTACCAAATCCATACATTGCACATGAGGATTTTTCCGGACTTGTTGCTTGTTGTTCCGGCCTCATTTAAACTTGTCTAGATAGGTAGTTTTTCATATGCTTCACCATCTTGCCATGTTTAACAACATTTAATATTGTTGGGTACATAAACAAGATCGAACTAAATAAGTCACGTGGTGTTTTGTCAATATGCAATGGAATTGCATATTGAGCTCCACTTAATTTGTAGAATTGTTTATGCACTTTGCCATGCCATGCTTCATTAAACCAGACATGCATCATACTTGTTTGTGCATCATGCCATGATTATGTGATGGTTGTTTACTATGTTGTTTGCTTCTTTCCGGTGTTGCTTCTTCGGGTTAGTTCCGTTAACGTTGCGTTGTGAGGATATGTTCGACTACGTCTATTTGTCTTCTTCATGGACTCGTTCTTCTTCCTTGCGGGATCTCAGGCAAGATGATCATACCCTCGAAATCACTTCTATCTTTGCTTGCTAGTTGCTCGCTCTATTGCTATGTCGCAATACCTACCACTTGCTTTATCATGCCTCCCATATTGCCATGCCAAGCCTCTAACCCACCTTTCCTAGCAAACCGTTGTTTGGCTATGTTACCGCTTTGCTCAACCCCTCTTATAGCGTCGCTAGTTGCATGTGAAGTTGGAGTTTGTTCCATGTTGGAACATGGATTATTATTGAGATATCATTATTATATATTTTTTTACTTTAATGCATCTATATACTTGGTAAACGGTGGAAGGCTCGGCCTTATGCCTGGTGTTTTGTTCCACTCTTGCCGCCCTAGTTTCCATCATACCGGTGTTATGTTCCTTGATTTTCCATTCCTTACAGTTGGGTGTCATGGGAACCCCATGACAGTTCGCTTTGCATAGAACTCCTCCAGTAAGGCCCAACCTTGGTTTTACATTTGCACTAACAACCTATCACCTTCCCTTGGGTTCTACAGACTCAAGGGTCATCTTATTTTAAACCCCCCCGAGCCAGTGCTCCTCTGAGTGTTGATCCGAACCGAGCTGCCTGTGGGGCCACCTCAGGGAAACTTGAGGCTTGGTTTTACTCATAGCCAGTCTCATCCGGTGTTGCCCTGAGAACGAGATACGTGCGACTCCTATCGGGATTTGTCGGCACATCAGGTGGCTTTGCTGGTCTTGTTTTACCATTGTCGAAATGTCATGTAACCAGGATTCCGAGTCTGATCAGGTCTTCCTGGGAGAAGGAATATCCTTCGTTCATCGTGAGAGATTGTGATGGGCTAAGCTGGGACACCCCTGCAGGGTTTTGAACTTTCGAAAGTTGTGCCCGTGGTTATGGGTAGATGGGAATTTGTTAATACCCGGTTGTAGAGAACTTGACACTTAACTTAATTGAAATGCAGCAACCGCGTGTGTAGCCGTGATGGTCTCTTTTCGGCGGAGTCCGGGAAGTGAACACAGCTTTGGTGTTATGCTTGAACGTAAGTAGATTCAGGATCACTTCTTGATCACTTCTAGTTCACGACCGTGCTTTGCTCCTCTTCTCTCTCTCATTTGCGTAAGTTAGCCACCATATATGCTAGTGCTTGCTGCAGCTCCACCTCACTACCTTTTCCTATTGATAAGCTTAAATAGTATTGATCGCGAGGGTGTGAGATTGCCAAGTCCTCATGACTCACAGATTACTTCCAAAACCAGTTGCAGGTGCCGTTGGTACCAGTGCAGGTGATGCAACCCAGCTCGAGTGGGAGCTCGATGAAGATCGTGTTTGTTGTGTTGTTTTCATTTCCGGTTGATCAGTAGTGGAGCCCAGTCGTGGCGATCGAGGATCTAGCATTAGGGGTGGTCTTCTTTTATTTTGGTTCCGTAGTCGGACCTTAATTGTATTCTGGATGATGTAATGCTATATTTATGTATTGTGTGAAGTGGCGATTGTAAGCCGACTCTATGTAACCCTAACCCTATCCGGTGTCTATATAAACCGGAGGGTTGTAGTCCGTAGGCAATCAACTCCATATACAACAATCATACCATAGGCTAGCTTCTAGGGTTTAGCCTCCTTGATCTCGTGGTAGATCTACTCTTGTACTACCCATATCATCAATATTAATCAAGCAGGACGTAGGGTTTTACCTCCATCAAGAGGGCCCGAACCTGGGTAAAACATCGTGTTCCCTGCCTCCTGTTACCATCCGGCCTAGACGCACAGTTAGGGACCCACTACCCGAGATCCGCCGGTTTTGACACCGACATTGGTGCTTTCATTGAGAGTTCCTTAGTGTCGTCGCCGTTAGGCCCGATGGCTCCTTTGATCATCAACAACGATACGGTCCAGGGTGAGACTTTTCTCCTCGGACAGATCTTTGTCTTCGGCGGCTTCGCTCTGCGGGCCAATTCGCTCGGCCACCTGGAGCAGATCGAAAGATACGCCCCTGGCCATCAAGTCAGGTTTGGAAGCTTAAACTACACGGCTGACATCCGCGGAGACTTGATCTTTGACGGGCTCGAGCCACGGCCAAGCGCGCCGCACTATCTCGAGGGGCATGATCTAGCTCTGCCCCCGGATAGTGTCCTGGAGGCCGCACACGCATCGGTTCCGACCCCTAACTCAGAGCCTATTGCACCAATCGAGGATGGGTGGTTGGACATCACCTCGGGGGCTGCGATCCCAAAAGAGATCGAGCCAAACGCTAGCCCCACACTCTGCATGACCCGTGACTCCGAGGATCCGTACTCCTCCCCGGACTCCGAACCCCCCGCGCCCCTGCTGATCAAATCCGATTGGGCGCCGATAATGGAGTTCACCGCCGCAGACATCTTTCAACATTCGCCTTTTGGCGACATCCTGAATTCTCTTAAGTCTCTCTCTTTATCAGGAGAGCCCTGGCCGAACTACGGTCAGCGAGGGTGGGATGCGGAGATGAGGAAATTCAAAGCCCACCCACCACCCACTTGGTAGCCACTGTCGACAATTTAAACGACGTGCTCAACTTTGACTCCGGAGACATCGACAGCATGGATGACGATGCACGAGATACCGATGAACCAACGCCCATAGGGCATTGGACAGCCACCTCATCTCACGATGTGTACATGGTGGATACCCCTAAAGGAAGCGACAATGTGGAAAAAGGGGACGGGACGGGAGTTCGACCCCCTGAAAAGCAATCAAAGCGTCGGCGTAAACGCCGACCCAAGCCCCGCCTCGACAAAAACCCAGCCATAGAGCAGGACGAGCCGGTAGACGACAAGCAGACCTTAGAGCAACCGACCGAACATGGCAACACGGATAGAGAAACCGAACATCCCTCCTCTGGCGAAAACGCCATTCCGGACGACCTCACGCCGGATAAACCTATGGAGCAGAAGAATCTCCACGAGAGGCTCGTTGCAACTGCACGCAGCCTAAAAAAGCAGAAGCGGAAGCTAAAAACAGCGGAAGATGCACTCCGAATTAGATGGAGCAAAGTAATCAGTACCGCAGATAAATACGGCGACAGTCGCCGCACTAAAAGCTATCCGAAAAGAAAGCTACTGCCTGAATTTGACGAAGAGGCCCTAGAGCCCTCGCATTCAAAAAATGAGAAAGCCACACGGTCGGATAGACGATCCCATAAAGCGACAAGCGGCGCCGCACTTAAATCGGCATGAGACCCACTTAAGGATTCGCATCATGGCCCAGTTAGGTCCATTTATGGGCCAAGAAAGCAAGCACTCGTAAGCAATGCAATAAAGCCATCATCAGAATCCCGCACACCCAAATACAGGGGCGCCGCACACCCCCTATGTTTCACCGATGAGGTCCTGGACTATGAATTTCCAGAGGGATTCAAACCCGTAAACATAGAGGCATATGATGGAACAACAGATTCTGGAGTCTGGATCGAGGATTATATCCTCCACATACACATGGCTAGAGGAGATGATCTCCACGCCATAAAATATATACCCCTTAAGCTTAAAGGGCCAGCCAGGCATTGGCTTAAAAGCCTTCCTGAAAACACAATTGGAAGTTGGAAAGAGCTCGAGGATGCTTTCCGAGCAAATTTTCAAGGGACCTATGTCTGCCCTCCGGATGCAGACGATCTTAGTCACATAACTCAACAGCCCGGAGAATCAGCTCGGCAGTTCTGGAATAGATTCCTCACTAAAAAGAATCAGATAGTCGACTGTCCGGACGCCGAAGCCTTAACAACTTTCAGGCATAACGTCCGAGACGAATGGCTCGCCAGACACCTTGGCCAAGAAAAGCCAAGAACAATGGCCACACTAACAAGCCTCATGACCCACTTTTGTGCAGGAGAGGACAGCTGGTTGGCAAGGTGCAGCCCCAGCGACCCAAGTACATCCGAAACTAGGGATGGAAACAGAAAACTGCGACGCAACAAGGACCGTCGCCGGACTAAGGAAAAAAGTCCGAAGAGCACGACAGTCAATGCCGGATTCAAAGGTTCACGACAAAATCAGACAAAACCACCCCTCCAGGATAACAGGGATGATCCATCCAACTTAAATAAAATCCTGGACAGGATATGTCAGATACACAGTACTACTGGGAAGCCTGCAAACCATACCCACAGAGATTGTTGGGTTTTCAAACAATCCGGCAGACTCAACGCCGAACACAAGGGGCTCGACACACCAAGCGAAGACGAGGACGAACCCCAAAAGCAGAGCACCAGGAAACAAAAGAACTTCCCACAAGAAGTAAAAACAGTGAACTTACTTTACATAACAAAACGTGCGACGCCCATAAAGGTATGCACCACACAGCCTATCCCCAAAGGGTCCCGCCACTGGTTGTCAAAACCAATCATCTTCGATCAGCTAGATTGTTCTAGAAATATCAAGAATACATGCTGGACTGCCTTGATACTCGATCCAATAATTGGCGGACTCCGGTTTTCAAATGTCCTTATGGACGGCAGCAGTGGACTAAACCTGATATATTAGGATACAATCCATCACATGGGGATAAACCCAGCAATAATCCGCCGCGGCAAAACCTCCTTTCAAGGGGTAATACCTGGTCCGGACACCCATTGTATGGGTTTTCTCCGGCTCGAAGTCATATTCGGCTCTGCCGATAACTTCCGCCGCGAAAAGCTGACCTTCCATATCGTCCCGTTCTCAAGTCGCTATCAAGAACTACTGGGACGCGAAGCTTTCGCTCGCTTTAACGCAATACCACATTATGCATCTCTTACCTTAAGATGTCCGGTCCACGAGGCATCATCTCTTTGAAGGGGAAGCACTAAAGTGCACCTCCCCAAGCGGAGGACTGTGCGGCCGCTTTGACAGCCTCACAGCAAAATGGCCTCACCGGCCAAAAAACTTCGAAATAGGTCATTCAAGACCACGAACGCGGATAGACGAGTTCAGTGCAAAATCATCATTGATGCAGGCCTAGAGGCCACATACCCCCGCACTAGGGGCTCCATGCATATACAATAAGAGACAATAAAGCTCAATTTTATATATTTTACTTTATACTTTGTTTATTTTAAACTTTTGTTCGGCACGACCCGTTTTTCAACTCAGTTTCTCTCTTTTATAGATGAACGTCGCGCGGCGCCTGTCCAGGATACGGCACAATGGAGACACAGGCGCAGACGTGCAGTAGGGACCCGTCCTAAAGGATTCTTTTTAGATTAAGACCCTGCATAAACCTTTTTTACTGTCTCTTGTTGCTACACATCCCCTGGTTTTTTCTGATATAACCAAGGAGGAGGCTGGCGTCTTGGCATGTGGCCACGTCAGAATTTTGCACGTACCTGGACACTAGGGGCTTTTTTAATAAAGAGTGTTGTGTCGCTCGCACTCATAAAGACCGAACACCTTAGGGAGTGTTCGGCGTCGCGAGTTTTGGCATTATATGCATCGGCTCCGAATCATGTCTTTGGTCAAATGTTGGGTTGCCCGGCTCCTGAGTTCGGCTACCTTACGTTCCGCTCTATCGGCTAAGGTAGCACCAGGAGAACTACTACGATTGTGCCCCTGTTCGGCCGGGCGAGCACCTCAGTAGAGAAAGCCGAAAACTGACTGTCATGATGTAGCGTGAGATTGGTCAGCCACTCGATGACCTATCGGAATCTATCGGATTCCTCCGCTGTAACGAAGGGCCGCTTCCCGGTCAGGCACATACGCGCCCCGAACTCGGGCGAGCGCAGTCGCCACCAAGGGGCTACCTAAATAGTCTCACTATCAAGATCCTATGGCTAAGTGAAAGTGTTAAAGCATTATAGTCCGGTTGCCTAGCCCGCTGCGCTATCACCTCCTTTGTAGGACCAAGACGTTGGGTTAAGTGTGAAAATGCGTCTTCTGCGAGCACCCCCGCACTATGTGCGTGGGGGCTGAAGCCAACGACTGCCATCTTTCAGATTTTGTATATATATATATCTTAAAACGGCCGCACAGGAGGTGTTCCCAATACTTGAAGGCACAAGTATAAAAAGGCCACTATAGTTTATCAAAATATTACTTCATAATTACATATGCTATCATAACATAGCATCTTTCGAGCACTGCGTCTTTATTACACGAGCGCCTTCAAGGACTTCCTGAAAATAGTGCTCGAAGGGTACTCGGCTTTTGTCCGAATCTCGGAATGCAACAATGGTGGTCTCCATCTTTGCCCAGTATGTCTTGACACGGGCAAGAGCCATCCTTGCGCCCTCTATGCATGCTGACCTCTTCATTGCATTAATACACGGCACCGCGTCAAGGAATTGCTGCACCAAGCTAAAATAACTCTTTGGCTTCGATATCCCCGGCCACAGATGACCCATGACGTACTTCATGGCGAGTCCAGACAACCTATTCAGTTCGGCCCATTGAGCTAAACGATCGTCCACTGCCAGCGGACGCTCTGGATTGTGAAACTACGACCAGAAAACTTTTCCACTTCGCGATCTTTCTGATCTCGAAAGTGTTCGGTCGCATCAGCAGCACTCGCTGCCAAATCCAGATAGGTATCCTCCATGCTCCACATCCGGTCCAACGGAGCAAACTTTGGATCGCAAAATTTCCTTCGCAGCATAAAGGGCTTTCCAGTCGCAATCTGATCGGCCTGACGCAGCTCCTCCTTCGCAGCTCTCATCACATAGCGCGCGTCCTTGGCATTGGCAACGGCCTTCTCTAAGTCCGTCTGTTTTGCCTGGTCTTCTTTCTCAAGAAGTCTGCAACGGTCTGCATCACTCTTTAACTTTTCGGCCATCTCGGCCATCTCTTCCTTGCTTCGGCAATGAGCAGCCTGTTCGGCTCTCAGCTCTTCAAGGGCTTTCTTGGCAGCCGCATCACTTTCTCTGGCTTGTTCTTTAGCTCGGTCAAGCACACACGTCGTAAGTCACTGGCATAAAACTCTTCTTACTTGATGCCGCTCGAGGAATTACATACCTTGAGCCTCATCAAGCCGCTTGTTGACAAGCGCGATGTCGGCATTTGCCACGTCCAGTTGCCGCTTTAGTTCGGCAAAATCATCAGTTCGGCTCGATTCCGGACACCTCGCCGCCTACATTCAAAGGCGACATCTTAGACCTGGGATTATGATCCTCCGTGTGCCGTCATTTCTTGACGACGCGCAGAGTCTGAGGGGCTACTATCTACACAGGGCGCATCTTATTCATGCGCAACTAACAAAAGTGTACATTATCTAATGTACCTCAAAACCCGTCAGTAAACTTTTGACGGCCTCATGCAATCCGCTCTCTGCGGATGAGATCCTTTCAATCACCGTGCCCATCAATGCACGGTGCTCCTCCGAGATAGAAGCTCGCCCCAGCAGAATCTTTAGCTCCTCCGACCGAGCACCAGACGGTGCCGGATTTGTCCCATGACCTCTTTCGAAGGCCGGACGCGGAGAACCTCGGGGGGCCACATAGCTATCTTCCGCCCCTGCCGGATTCGGAGAAACCCTCCGCGACGACACCTCAGGGTCGCCCGCCTCGCTAGGCGGCACGGCAGCGGGAGGCATCCCGCTCTCCATCATCTCTGGAAGGAGATCCCCCGAAGACGAGCTCTGCTGAGAAGGGCTGAGGTCCGAGCTACAAGGTAAAAATTCGGTTAATCTTCTCAGATCTAAATCAAGGATTTCCCTCGTCCCTCAAAAGGAAAATCTTTCTCTACTTACGGCTCGCTGGAGGGCTGATCCCCTTGAGGGCATAGTCCGGCCGAGGAACTCCCCGGTGTCG
>NC_041384.1:286466896-286481007 GCF_002162155.2 Triticum dicoccoides
GGTTTCCGGGTCATCAGAGGCGGCTCTCTTCTTCCCCTTAGGAGAGGAATTGTCGGTTCCTCCCTTCGGAGCAGCCTCCTTCGAGGAGGCCATAGTTTCCTTGTCCTCCCCATTGCTTCCCTCCAAAGGCATTATCTCCAGCATCTTGACCAGCACGGGATCCGGCCTGGTTTCGGGAAGGGGAGCCGGACACCTGATCAGCTTTGCCTTCGCTATCCACTCCTGTTTAAAAGGACAGCTCTTTTAGGGGCAAGTTATGACAATTATACGGATAGAAGGTCTGGGCACAAGGTTGCTTACTTGAGTATCCGGGCGATTGCAGCTTAGGCCTGCGTCCTCAGTTAAATCCAGACACATCTCTCGTGATCCGAAGAACAGTTTATACATCTCCACGGGCGTTGCGCCCATGAAATTCTGGAGAGCTCGCGGTCCCTCTGGATTAAACTCCCATAGCATGACCTGCGTCACCTTGACTAGGCTGAGGTCTCCTTCCAAGAGATCCTTAATGCGGCCCTGTAACAAGGGCACATCTTTGGGAAAACCCCAATCTAACCCTCTGTTAACCCATGACGCTAGCCGTGGTGGGGGACCCGAGCGAAAGGCAGGAAGCGCCACCCACTTGGTGCTCCGGGGAGTGGTGATATAAAACCACTCTCATTGCCACAAGCCTAGCTCCTCTTGAAAAGAGCCCTCGGGCCATGGAGCATCAACATTTTTGCTTATAACAGCGCCTCCGCACTCTGCGTGCCATCCCTTGATCATCTTCGGCTCCACTTTGAATGTCTTGAGCCATAATCCGAAGTGAGGGTTAACACAGAGGAACGCTTCGCATACAACGATAAACGAGGAGATATGGAGGACGGACTCCGGAGCTAAGTCGTGAAATTCCAGCCCGTAATAAAACAGCAGTCCCCTTACAAAGGGATCCATCGGGAAGCCTAACCCCCGAAGGAAGTGAGACACGAACACTACGCTCTCACCGGGCTGGGGACTGGGGATAGCCTGCCTTTGAGCAGGCAACCTGTGCGAAATTTCAGCGGTCAAGAACTTAGCCTCTCTCAACTTTAGCACGTCCTCCTCCGTGACGGAGGAGGGCATCCATCGGCCTTGAAGGTCGGGACTGGACATTGTCGAAGGTCTGAGGCGCTCGGAATCTGGAGCCTAGGGTGTTGGAACTCTAGGCGACGGGCGAACTTGTTTTGGGATTGGAGAAAAGGAGTAAGGCCCTGGTCTCTTTATAAGAGGTTGAATACCAGGAGCCCTCCCCGTAACCCATTCGGGACTCGCCTTTAATCGAGAAAACATGCTAACAGGCACGATTGGGTTACCCACGTCCGTATTGATGAGAATCTCGCAAAAGGGGGGCACACGATCTCTGCTTTGACAAGACGTGCCAAGGAAACCGCCTCGCAAAACACGCTGAGGTGGAAAAGTGAAAACGATTCGAGTGAAGGACTTGGCTGTAGTGTGATGACGCACTGCAGAATACGTCAGCAGATTTGATTTGTGTTAATATTATTCTCTCTATGGCAATATGTGGAAGCTTATTTTGCAGAGCCGGACACTACTCTTGGTGTTTAGAATCTTCTATGAAGGACTTGGAGGAGGAACCCGCCTTGCAATGCCGAAGACAATTTGCGCGCCGGACTCGTCGTCATTGAAGCCTAGTTCAGGGGCTACTGAGGGAGTCCTGGATTAGGGGGTGTTTGGGTAGCCGGACTATACCTTCAGCCGGACTCCTGGACTATGAAGATACAAGATTGAAGACTTCGTCCCGTGTCCGGATGGGACTTTCCTTGGCGTGGAAGGCAAGCTTGGCGATGCGGATATTCAAGATCTCCTACCATTGTAACCGACTCTATGTAACCCTAACCCTATCCGGTGTCTATATAAACCGGAGGGTTGTAGTCCGTAGGCAATCAACTCCATATACAACAATCATACCATAGGCTAGCTTCTAGGGTTTAGCCTCCTTGATATCGTGGTAGATCTACTCTTGTACTACCCATATCATCAATATTAATCAAGCAGGACATAGGGTTTTACCTCCATCAAGAGGGTCCGAACCTGGGTAAAACATCGTGTTCCCTGCCTCCTGTTACCATCCGGCCTAGACGCACAGTTCGGGACCCACTACCCGAGATCCGCCGGTTTTGACACCGACAATCATCCCATCTCCTCAAATTCATGTTCAATTCCTTCCATTTCCGACCGGAGTCTGGTTGTAATTGATATTTATCGTTCCTTGTACATCTCAATTCAACCGAAGCACTTGCATGTACTTCTTGTCCATTGCAACCCCTTTTCTTATGTCTTTCAACCTACAAGGTTCTAGTAATGTTCCTTGTTCCTCTGTTCTAACGGAGTGTTTTCAACCTCGTTCATCTTTGTTGTATTCTTTCTTTCAATTTGTTCAACCTCTCAAGGTTCTTTGGTTTCTCTCGTTTGTGAAAGAATCAACTTAGATTTACCTCTTCTCTTCTTCCCCCGCTTCTCTCCGGTGCCATTCTAGATCTCGGGACGAGATCCTCTCGTAGTGGTGGAGTGTTGTGACGCCCCGAGACGGATGCACCAGGTGTCCTCCAGTTATTTGTTGTTATTGCGTTGTCATTTGCTTGTGTGTTGCATTTCATCATGTCATCATGTGCATTGCATCTTCATGTTTTCAAAACTTGCATCCGCCCCGGTCTCCTCATTCTCTCCGTTTTCCGTTCTGAGCTCAACCACACTTGCACGCACCGGCGGCATGTCCGAAATATTATTTTATAAGTGGCCGGAAAATGTTCTAGGAATGGGTTGAAAGTTGGCATGTGGTGTTGTTATAGTGTAGATAGGCCGCTTGCCAAGTTTCATCGCATTAGGAGTCCGTTTGATGCCCCAACGGATAACTATAGGGCAGTATAGCCGGTCATATGTTGGATGTTTTCGGTATCCGGAAACATGCGCTGGGCTTTCCCTCTCTTTCCTCCCTAGACCGTCTACACAATCCACTACTTACTGCCTAGGCCCAATCTAACCTCTCTCGTCAGCCCGCGGCCCTCCTCGCGCGCGCGTCCGAAAGCTGTCCCGAACCTGACCCGGACTGTCGCTACCGTTGTGTCCGGATCATCCCCCAACATCTACAAAACATCACCATTTTCTTATTTGGACTCCCTAGCCTAAGTTTCCTGACCGTCTGATTTGAATCGGAGGGCCCAGATGCACCCCAAATCCAGCCGCTATATAAATATCGGGGTAACCCTAAAATCAAGGAGAGATGTCCCATCATTCCTCCTCGCCGCCGCCACACTCAAACCCCCACCTCAGGATCCTCCCAGATCCCCTTCTGCTCGATCTCTCCTGCCACCAGCAACCCAACCAAAGCAGCCAGCCCCGCCGCCTCTGCACAGGGCTCGCTGGAGCAGGCACCACCAGACCATCCCCTGATCCCTTCCCCATTCTCTTCGCTGAAGCTTTCTCTGTCTCACCCGACTCCCTCTCCCTCTCTCTGTTCTATGCAAACAATGCCCACCGCCGCCTTGATCTGCCATGCGGACGCCTTCCATGGAGTTCCCTGCAGCCTCCCGTCAGCATCGTCTCGAGCCGAACCTCACCGTCCGCCGCCAAGGACGTCCCGACGCAGGAGCTCGCCGTCGCCCGCTCGGCCGCGCCAAGTTCCACCGCCCCGTCCTCTTTCTGCTTCGCCCGGCGTCAAGTCCCGCTTCTGTTGACTGCCTCCTCGCTCAATCAGGCCAAGTCTTCGACCACGACGCAGCTAGCCCAATGCGTCCCCGGCAACCACGCGACCTCCCCGACCCCACACCAAGTCCGTCTTCGAGCCAAGCCTCCTGGAGCTTCTTCGCTATCCCGCCAAGTCCTGCTCATGCCTCTGTTCGTGAGGAGGAGGCTGCTGCAGCGACACCGCATTGACCCTCCTCTGCTTTCCACTCACCGCCACCTCACCAGAGAATGTCGTCACGTGCCCGGATCCGCTCATCTCCGCCGTGTCCCATGCGCGCCGCCGTCGGCCGTGCTCCGACGACCTGTTCCGGATTCTCAACGCCCGCGCCCCCCTGCCTCAACCGCCTCTTGTGTGTCTGGGGATGACGAACGCTCGTCCTGGAGCGTTGACCATGCCCCCTCCACCTCCTCGTTCAATCCAGCCAGGCCCAGCGCGCCCCTCTCCTCTCCGTTGTGGGCCTCAGCCCAGGGTGAGAAGCCCCCGCTCCTGTGCACTTTTGGGGCCGGTAGATTCGGCCTGAGTGCCTATTTTTTTTCCGCGGCCGAATTTGCGATTTATCCCGAGAACTGCTAGTTTTGCAAAAATACCCTTGCACTTCATGCATATCCTAACTAATTAACCGTGCATCGGATTAAAACAAACTTTATATGTAAAATGTCTAGAATTTTGTATAGTTTAATAATATCCAACTTTCATCTACATTTAAAATGTTTAAAATGTTTTTTGTGTAATTTTGTCCATATAGCATCCTAAAATGATTTAATTCATAACTAAATAACCGTAGCTCCAAACCTAACAAACTTTATATGTAAATGGGATAGAAAAATGCCTAGTTTAACATGGTGGCATCACTTTGCATGTTTAACAACTCTAAAATATGGTTTAGGGAAGAACAGTACCAACTCCATAAATTGCACATGAGGATTTTTCCGGACTTGTTGCTTGTTGTTCCGGCCTCATTTAAACTTCACCCTCTTTCCATGTTTAACAACATTTAATATTGTTGGGTACATAAACAAGATCGAACTAAATAAGTCACGTGGTGTTTCGTCAATATGCAACGGAGTTGCATATTGAGCTCCACTTAATTTGTAGAATTGCTTGTGCACTTTGCCATGCCATGCTTCATTAAACCGGACATGCATCATACTTGATTGTGCATCATGCCATGATTATGTGATGGTTGTTTACTATGTTGTTTTCTTCTTTCCGGTGTTGCTTCTTCGGGTTAGTTCCGATAACGTCGCGTTGTGAGGATTCATTCGACTGCGTCCATTTGTCTTCTTCATGGACTCGTTCTTCTTCCTTGTGGGATCTCAAGCAAGATGACCATACCCTCGAAATCACTTCTATCTTTGCTTGCTAGTTGTTCGCTCTATTGCTATGCCACGATACCTACCACTTGCTTTATCATGCTTCCCATATTGCCATGACAAGCCTCTAACCCAGCTTTCCAACCAAACCGTCGTTTGGCTATGTTACCGCTTTGCTCAGCCCCTCTTATAGCGTTGCTAGTTGCAGGAGAAGTTGGAGTTTGTTCCATGTTGGAACATGGATTATTGTTGGGATATCATTATTATATCTTTTTTACTTTAATGCATCTATATACTTGGTAAAGGGTGGAAGGCTCGGCCTTATGCCTGGTGTTTTGTTCCACTCCAGCCGCCCTAGTTTCTGTCATACCGGTGTTATGTTCCTTGATTTTGTGTTCCTTACATGGTTGGGTGTTATGGGAACCCCTTGACAGTTTGCTTTGAATAAAACTCCTCCAGCAAGGCCCAACCTTGGTTTTACATTTGCACTAACAACCTATCACCTTCCCTTGGGTTCTGCAGACTCAAGGGTCATCTTATTTTAAACCCCCCCGGGCCAGTGCTCCTCTAAGTGTTGGTCTGAACCAAGCTGCCGGCGGGGCCACCTCGGGGAAAATTGAGGTTTGGTTTTACTCGTAGCTAGTCTCATCCGGTGTTGCCCTGAGAATGAGATACGTGCGACTCCTATTGGGATTTGTCGGCACATCAGGTGGCTTTGCTGGTCTTGTTTTACCATTGTCGAAATGTGTTGTAACCAGGACTCCAAGTCTGATTGGGTCTTCCTGGGAGAAGGAATATCCTTCATTGACCGTGAGACCTTGTGATGGGCTAAGTTGGGACACCCCTGCAGGGTTTTGAACTTTTGAAATCCGTGCCCGCGGTTATGGGCAGATGGGAATTTGTTAATATCCGGTTGTAGAGAATTTGACACTTAACTTAATTAAGATGCATCAACCACGTGAGTAGCCGTGATGGTCTCTTTCCGACGGAGTCCGGGAAGTGAACACGGCTTTGGTGTTATGCTTGAACGTAAGTAGATTTAGGATCACTTCTTGATCACTTCTAGTTCACGACCGTGCTTTGCTCCTCTTCTCGCTCTCATTTGCGTAAGTTAGCCACCATATATGCTAGTGCTTACTGCATCTCCACCTCACTACCTTTTCCTACCCATAAGCTTAAATAGTCTTGATCGCGAGGTTGTGAGATTGCTGAGTCCTCGTGACTCACAGATTACTTCCAAAACCAGTTGCAGGTGCCATTGATACCAATGCAGGTGACGCAACCCAGCTCGAGTGGGAGCTCGATGAAGATCGTGTTCGTTGTGTTGTTTTCGTTTCCAGTTGATCAGTAGTGGAGCCCAGTCGGGGCAATCGGGGATCTAGCATTAGGGGTGATCTTCTTTTATTTTGGTTCATTAGTTGGACCTTGATTGTATTCTGGATGATGTTTATGTATTGTGTGAAGTGGAGATTGTAAGCCAACTCTTTATCCCTCTCTTATTCAGTGCTTGGGGTGTGTAAAGATTACCCCTCTTGTGACATGCCTACTATGCGGTTATGCCTCGAAGTTGTGCTCCGACACGTGGGAGATATAGCCGCATCGTGGGTGTTACACAACGGTCATCATCGCCTTATCCTTGCGCCTCTTGTTGTGCTTCTTATTCTTCTTCTTCTGGCTGGTGGATTCATCATCATCTTCTGAGTCGATATAGATGCAATCCTCCTCTCTAGGAAGTTTCCTTTCTTCCTCCACCCGAGCACACTTGTCCACCAAGGTGTAAAGCTCCTTCACAGTCTTGGGAAACCGCATGTTCATCTTGGAACTTATCCCGCGGTTATGCACATTGGAATGGAAAGCTGCTATCACCGCTACCGGGTGGATATCTGGAATATTCCCGTGGACTCTGCTAAATCTCTGCAAATACTTCTTTAGAGTCTCTCCTTCTTTCTACTGGAGAAGCTGAAAGTCGCTGGGCCATCCTGGTTCTTGATGGCCGCCTGTGAAGGCCCCAATGAACTCATGGCACAGGTCAGCCCAGGATGAAATGGAGTTCTCCGATAGATGCATCAGCCAAGAACTCACATTGGATTTGGGATCCAAAGGGAAGTAGTTGGCGAACACCTTATCATCTCTTCCCCCTACAGCTTGAACAACGATAGTATAGATGCTCAAGAACAGATAGAGGCAAAGTTGTCATGTCTTTCGATGAGATGGTGGCTAACGTTTTTGATGGAGTAGACTTTGACGATCCGACTACAAACGTGCAAGGACGTCGCGCCTTAGCAATCGCTAAAGCAACTCCGAGAGGTTATTGACCACACAAGAGCACGATCAACTTGACCATGAGGGTCTATTTCCTGCATGCAAACAAAGAACAAGCAAGAAATTAAGATTTGCAATCAGGATATTGCGAATATAAGAGGACATATTTATTGATCAAGGTGAGGTTCTGTGACGTCTTAGTCTGGTCGTTGAACACAAACGAAGTACGCAAAGTTGCAGCTATGGCAAACTTTTAATCTAAACAAAACCCAATGTCTAAACGATGCCCTAAGGGCTGTATATATGGAGGAAGAGGGGGGAATTTTGTGGCCCATGGAGGAGGGGTCTGAAACCAACCCTAACTCTTGTTTCCCTACACATACGAACTCTAAAAACAGCCTATACTTGACTATTTCGAAATTACATGGGCCTGGCCCAAAAATAAGGTGACGCAGCACCTTTAATAGCCTCTGGATGAAATTTATGAAGTGGCATCTTGTAGATTTCGTCCAAGGCTTCATGCACTCATTATGGTGGCTTCAAAGTCCTGAAATCATCACTTGTAACTCTGTTCTTGTTCCCCTTGCGCATGCCATCATCTCCATGCTTAATCTTGCTCCAATGTTCATCCCTCTTGTCAAATCTAGGCCCTTCATTTGTAAGCAAGACAAATTTATCCAATTTAGGCAACATCATATTCTCATGAACATTAGAATCATTACTAAGAAACGAAAGTACCTGATAATTTAATTGGCGTGCACGAGTTCTAGTAATTGGTCCAGTATGTACAACAGCAGGGGCTGTGGGTGTAACAATGGTATTGATGTCCTCATCATCCTCCCCGTCTTTAAATGAAGTCGTCCCCAACGGAAGCTCAACTTCCTCACCCAAATAAGGCTTCAAATTTGCAATGTTAAAAGTGGGACTAACCCCAAAATCTGCAGGCCGCTCAAGTTTATATGCATTATCATTTATTTTCTGTAACACCGTGAAAGGACCATCATCGTGTGGCATTAGCTTTGATTTGCGCAAATCAGGAAATCTATCCTAACGCAAACGTAACCAAACAAGATCCCCAGGTGCAAACACAACATGTTTTCTACCCTTATCTCCAGCAAGTTTATATTTAGCATTCATACGCTCAATGTTTTCCTTGGTTAACTCATGCACTTTTAAAATCAATTCAGCATGTTGTTTAGCATCAAAATTAACCTTTTCCGAAGATGGAAGAGGCAACAAATCAATAGGTGCA
This sequence comes from Triticum dicoccoides, assembly GCF_002162155.2. NCBI lineage: Eukaryota > Viridiplantae > Streptophyta > Magnoliopsida > Poales > Poaceae > Triticum > Triticum dicoccoides. Next base: position 286,475,445 of record NC_041384.1, read on the forward strand.
CGAGGTAGGAAACCATACACAATTTAAAAAGGGCACATCTTAGTAGTAGAATGCAATGAACGATTATAAGCAAATTCAATATGAGGCAAGCATTCTTCCCACATTTTCTTATTATTCTTCAAAACAGCCCTAAGCATATACAATGTTCTATTTACTACTTTAGTTTGTCCCTCAGTTTGGGGGTGACAAGTTGTACTAAAAAGCAGTTTAGTCCCCAACTTAGCCCATAAACATCTTCAAAAGTGGCTAAGAAATTTAGTATCATGATCTGAAACAATAGTGTTTGGCACACCATGCAAGCGAATAATTTCATGAAAGAACAAATTAGCAACATTAACATCATCATCACTTTTATGACATGGTATAAAGGGTGCCATTTTCGAGAACCTATCCACGACAAAAAATATGCTATCCCTCCCCTTCTTTGTTCGAGGTAAACATAAAACAAAGTCCATAGATATATCCTCTCAAGGAACACTAGGTACAGGCAAAGGCATATATCTTCACAGCCGTTAGATGCAGATCTAATGGTCAGAAACGACGGATGGCAGACACACCACCATCACCAACTGAGTCTTTTAGAGTAGGAGTAGAGAAACATGTATAATTTGTAACATTTGGTTCTGCTCCTTGGCACGATTGATAGATAGAAATAACGATTAGAAATGCTAGGGCGGGGCTTTTCCGCCAGATAAGCAGGGTAGTAGCTAGGTTGGCGCATCGTTGGTTTGGTCACAGGCGGTTCGACATGTTCTAGTGTTTCTAGCAAGATGCCCGTGCGTTGCACAAAGTTGATGGAAAAGGTAATCACAACTTATAAATTGACGGATGGAGTATAGTTACAGCGATGCATATACTGGAATGAGAATGCAATAGGACAATAAGAATTAAGGCCACGATGATGCGATCACAGTGGTGGTTACAGGAGGCAAGAAGAAAGATGCATCCATCAACGTAGGACCTCCTCCTCAACTCTGTGCGAGGAGCAACGGCTTTTCTGGCGAGGTCAAGGTCCTTCTCAGCAAAGGCATCCAAGGCTTCCAGCCGGTTGAGGAAGGCCAACATCGTAGTGTCCTCACTGGCCTCTTAGATACATATGTACACGATTTTCTCGTACACGTGGATGTGTAGGTTGACGAATTCTTGCAGGGCGAGGTGCCTTGTGGCGAGCGCGACCTCCAGGTGGACATTCTTTGTGGCATCAACAGGCAGTCGCAGGGCCCCCAGTGCTTGAAAGAGGTTCCGACCATGGAGGATGATTAGGGTGGCAGGCAATGAGGAGCCCGAGCACGCGGGCTGGAGGAGTACGGCGATGTCATCCGCAAAGTTCTTGACGATGGTGAACTTGTTGGTGGTGGCAACGATCATCTGGTACAACTGAGAGTCGTAGCTAGCATCGACGGCGACCATCCACTAGCCGGTCGCGAACACCGTCTAGAGACGATCCTTGGCACCATGCCGTAGGCCGGCATCATGGACCATCTGGCACAGCCGCTAGCTGCTCGTGCGCATCGCCGCCCTGGGTCTGGAGTGAGCACTTTTGCGCTTAGTGTAGGTGCTTAGGTAAATGCTTAGGTGCGTACAATGTGGTAGATGCATTGGAATGGAGGGAGGCCTTTATATCAGTGCAAACTGAGTTGAACTCACATCGTGGTGCCTCTTTTCTCGGTCCTTCTCCCATTACTTCCCTCATGCATTCATGATGCGAATTGAAGGAAGATGCATCATTGGTCGTTCAACATTTCGGGAACCGCTACCCTCTCCCTCGTCTGCATCAAAGCTGTATCGGGAACTACGCCGCCCGCTGTGAAATCGAATAGTACCGGGCCTCCGGCTACACGCCCGATTGAACACACCTCCATTAAACCCGCATGCAAACCGAGAAACCTACTCCAGCCACATGTCTGTTCATGAGCGAGCCGGAATTAAACGCAACACCGGAAGAGCTCCTTCCGTCCGCCCTTAGTTTAAATGAGGCCAGATGACGGCGAAGCTCCTACCGTCCGCCCTCTATTTAAACAAGGCTAGATAGACAACGGGCAAGAATTGCACCCCTCCGCCGCTGCCCCATCTCCTCATTCACCATTTTCTCCACTGTTCCGATGGCTTCTGAGGAGCCATTCTCCGGCATACTACCCAGCTGAGTGGCCCTTCGAGCCCTCTAGATATGAGCGAGGCTGCTTGGTGCTTCACCAACCTCGCTTGGCCCGATGGAGCCAGTTGCTGCCCCAAGCCGACGCGTGGTTCAACAACTCGCCGCTCTAGTTTAGCTCGATGAGGAGTGGTGAGTTGCTCCACGCCGGCACGGCGGCACGGTTGTCTTCGCTGCCGCGTCGTTCCACGCCACCAGTGTCTACGGTGGCCACGCCTCCCATGCCTGCGGCGGCGCCATGTAGGAAGAAACAGAAGCCGGGTGCGTGAGAGGGATGAGTCGGTGGCCAGCTTCTTCGTGTCCGCCGCCATCATCAAGGAGAAGTAGAACACGGGAGGCTACCGCCACATTGGTCCCATGAAGGCCACCGCCAAGGCGACAACTGTGTATTCAGGTGGTTTATTTGCTGCTTCGTCTCTTTCGAGGACCTTCGTTGACCCCGCAAGTGTCTGCCGGACACGAGGAAGACAAAGGGATCCGTGGGCGGCCATTTAGATTAGGTACTCCCTCCGTACGGAAATATTAGTTCTCAAAATGGATAAATTGGATGTATCTATAACTAAATAATTCTAGATACAACCATTTCTAGGACAAGTATTTGCGGGCGGAGGGAGTATTAATTATACCACGAGAGCCGGATTAGCACCGCTTAGTTCATGTAAATGTAATGAAAACCATCATGTTTATATGAAGATCCACCTTTTTTATATGAAATCCTCCATGCTTATATGAAATCAGTCCGTGTTTGCACGAATCTCCTCTGCTTGGTTAGAGTTGTGAAAATGTATGTCGCTGGCATTTGATGTCGTCCTCCGCGGAAGGAAGCGGGAGGAAATTTGTCGCCTGCCATTGGAGATGCTCTTATGATGGAAATAATAGAGTCACATCTAATCCATTTGAGTTAATTCCGTGTATGATTCTCCCTCTATAAAAAGTTAATTAAATATGCTGGAAATAATAGTGTACACGTGACTTGCAGGGTGGCTATAGCTTCGTACAAAAAGTAAAAAACAAACAAATCCATCCTTAATCTTGTATTCTAAGTACTCTGTGGATTCCACTATCAGTATAGTAGCGGAAGAAGTATATATTAAATATAAATTATATATAATACAAAAATCTAAAGTTAAAGACAAAACTCGAACTCAGGTCATCGCGTTGCGAGCATCCGACGCTAAACAGTCCAGGACATTTTCGTTGTTGACCATGCTGGAGATATATCTCTATGTCTACTCTTATACTCCCTCCATTCCTAAATATTTGTATTTTTCGGATTTCAAATGGACTACCACATACGGATGTGTATTTAGATATATTTTAGAGTGTAGATTCACTCATTTTTCTGCATATGTAGTCACTTGTTGAAATCTCTAAAAGGACATATTTAGGAACAGAGGGAGTAGCAAACAGAATTGGTGATGATGGTGTGCATGCAATCCTGCAATATAGGTCGTCGGATTTATATCTAACGGATAGGAAGGAAACTATGGAAATTTTCAAAAATATACCCACACCCCTCTCCACATTTGCAAATAAGGCCTTCCCACGTTCATCCTTTTCTGTCACAAGATAAACTACTCGAAAAAATGCATCTAGATGTTCCGTGCAACGCATGGGCATCTAGCTATGGCAATTTAGGCCGTCAGATATATATCTAACGGATAGGAAGGAAACTATGGAAATTTTCAAAAAGATACCCACACCCCTCTCCACATTTGCAAATAAGGCCTTCCCTCATTCATCCTTTTCTCTCACAAGATAAACTACTCAAAAAATGCATCTAGATGTTCCGTGCAACACATGGGCGTCTAGCTAGTTTCTTTTAAAATAGTTACTATGATAATTGGGTTGAAGTGATATGTTTTATGTCTGCCCCGAAGGATTTTAGATTCACTAGTAGTAACAAAGAAAAGTGATGAGGACATGACTACCTTGGATACGACCAAAAATATTGCATACATGCATATTTGTGAAGTGATTTCTAATGCAAACTATGCAATAATTTATTTATGTCATCGAGGACAAAAATACTTCACAGACTTTTGTGCCATGTCTAATTGCAGGTGTATGGGACATTTGTGCAATCCACATACGAAGATAAGGGAAAAAGAGAAGTGTATGTGTTGTTCAAAAAGTCCTCTCACGTCACTTTTGGGCCAAGAGAAGATAGAGTCCAAGTCTCTCACGTTTTGGATTCAGATTTGGACTGCACAGAAATACCTGACTTAAAACGCCAATAACCCTTTCATACAGACTCCAAATTTGGTGATTCCTTTTTTGTTGGAAAGTAGATTTCGTGCACTTTCGAACACAATTGGATTCACCTTCAAATTCGTCTGGAACAATCTGCCATTGCAGCAGAATCCGAGTCAAACTACAAGTCCAAAGGTGTTGCATTACCTCCACTTGGGCCCAAGAGCCTTGTACGTCCTAGGGTTGGTTTTAGGATGCCTTGGGATGTCCTCCCACCTCCTTGGCCGCCACCCCTTGCTCCTATATAGGTAGATCCATCTAGTAGCTTTTTGCTTGGGATTTGTTTAGTTAAAAGTTGGCCAACGCAACTTCATGTACTTTGTTTGTGTCCAATGAACAGACCAAGACCGCTGCTGGATCCCCACCATTATCAATACTTCATCTATATTTGCAATATTCAGATTGCTTTATGTAACACCCCCGATGTAATTTACCGTATATGTATCCCAACTCTAGCCGTTTCCGGCGCTAAGTTATTTTATTTTCCTCGGTGTCTGGTTTTTGTCTCCGTGTGTTTTTGCCTTTGTCATGCATCTCATATCATGTTATCATGTGCATTGCATTTGCATACGTGTTCGTCTCATGTATCCAAGCATTTCCCCGTTGTCCGTTTTGCATTTCGGCGCTCCTATCTCCTCCGGTGGTCCTCTTTTCGTGTATGGGGGTTAAACATTTCCGGATTAGACCGAGACTTGCCAAGCAGCCTTGGTTTACTACCGGTAGACCGTCTGTCATGTTTTGTGCCATTTGGACTTCGTTTAATACTCCAATGATTAACCGAGGGACCAAGAAGGCCTCATTTGTGTTGCAGCCCAACACCCTTCCAATTTGTCCCAAAACCCACCAAAGACCCTTCCATCACCTAGAGCGTTCGATCACGATCGCGTGGCCGAAAACCGTGCTCAATTTGGAGCCTCCTAGCTCTTCCTACCTATAAAATGGTCTCTCCCCCGAAAAATCCAGATCCAAAACCACCCTAACCCTAATTTTTCGTCTCCTCCGCCGCCGGACGTGTCCGCTCCTGCCAGACACGCCCCGCGCCGCCGCGCCCGGCCAACCGGGGGCCGCCACGTGTCCCGCCGGGGCTCCCCGCTGCGCCGGCCCGCCCGGCCCAGGGAGGGCCCTCGAGAGCCCGCGTCTGCCGCCGCCCTCCATCCG
>NC_041384.1:286481231-286528163 GCF_002162155.2 Triticum dicoccoides
GCCGACCCGAAGCTCGCCGTTGCCTCCTTCCAACTCCGGCGCCGCCGCGCCGCCATTGCCGGAGGCCACCTTCCTTGCCGGAGCCCTGCAACCTCACCAGAGTCCTCGGGAGGTGTGCGTGAACAGTACCCCAGGATCTGGATCTGAGATCTACTTCTCACGGTTGACCTTTTCATCCCCAAACCCTAGATTTTTTTGCAAATTTGGCATGCCGTAACTCTACATCCGTAGCTCCGATTCGCGCGTGTAGCATATCAAAATGTTCGCCTCGACGAATCATTTTCATTTGAGCTCATCTTGATGCCCGAAATGCTATTGGAAGAGGGCTATGTGATGAATTTGTCAGATCTGTTTCATCAAATAGCTTTTGTCGTTTTTGCCATCATTAATGTGTGCATGCTATGATCCTGAGCTCTACATATGTTTTATTATATGCCATGCCATCTTTACAGAGGTGCTTGCCATGTATTTTTGTGATATTTGTGGTGACTAGCACAAGCTTCCAAAGTAGCATAATCGGTAATGATGATTTCAGGGACTTGGAATTTCACAAAGTCCTTGTCCTAATTTTGTCGTTATGCCATATGTTCATGTTGTTTCCTAGTGATCCGTGCATCTTTTGAGGATGATCATTAAGGATGTTTTGTTAACATTGTGGTGATCTATCCATCCATGGCTTTGTTTGCATTTATGGAGTACCCTAGCTTGAGTCAATCGAGCTCTACTTTTGCTATATCGTGAATCCTGGCAGATTGTTGACATGATTAGCGATTTTGCCGAGGATGTTGCTATTGATCCGTGCATGCGATGTTGTTGTTATTGCCATGTCTAGCTTCTATTCCATGTATTCTTGATGGGTGTATGCTTAGTTTGTCATGCCATGCTCTGTAGTGAGTGCATCGAGCTCGTAAACATGCCTACTTGTTAACTCATTTGCATGCTCTAGTTTTTCACTAAGTCTGAGATCTATTTATGTTTTTGCCATGTTCACATGCTTGCAATTGTATTTTTTGATCCCTTTTGGCTCAAGGTCACTAAGGGACTTTTGTTAACTGCTTTGAGTAGCTTCATGCCATGCCTTGATTTGTCATGTTAAGTTCCTATAGCATGTAATTTTCATGCTCTAAAGTGTGCTTCCTGATGATAAATTCTAGACTTGTGTTAATTTCACTAAGTCTGAAACCTGTTATCATTTGCACTTTTGCCATGCTTGTTTGAACCTGTTAATGGATGAATTAGCCGTAGCTTAGTGTTCATCTTTTGTCAAGCTTCATGAGTGGATCCCTGACATGTATTTTGTTGCCATGTTTGAGTGCTGTAGCATATTTATCTTGATGCATTTAGTTGGTCACTCGCTGATTATCGCAGACCGGTGCCATATTTGTTTTGCTTGCCATTTCCAAACCGTGCATCCGATTCCGGTGATCCTTATATTGATTTCAACCGAAATCACCTCACTTTTCCAGTGACACTCTTGGATTTCCAAGTTGAGGCCAGGTTCAATCATTCCTTGCCAAATCTTGCATATGCATCACATACCACATCCCGCATATCATACCATGTTTGCATCATGTTGTTTGAGCATTGCACGTGGTTGATTGTGTTCCGTTTTGCTTGTTGCTCTTGTTTGGGTAGAGCCGGGAGACGAGTTCGTGAATGAGGAGCCCGTTGAGTTCGCTTACGAGGATCAAGTCAACTCTGACAACTTTGCAGGCAAGATGATCATACCCTCGAAATCATGTCTATCTTTGCTTGCTATGCTCGCTCTTTTTGCTATGCCTATGCTACGATGCCTACCACTTGCTTATCATGCCTCCTAAATTTCCATGTCAAACCTCTAACCCACCCTGTCCTAGAAAATTGTTGATTGGCTATGTTACCACTTTGCTCAGCCCCTCTTATAGCGTTGCTAGTTGCAGGTGAAGATTGGAGATCGTTCCTTGTTGGAACATTGTTTATTGTTGGGATATCACCATATTATCTTGTTTATCTTAATGCACCTATATACTTGGTAAAGGGTGGAAGTCTCGGCCTTTTGCCTAGTGTTTTGTTCCACTCTTGCCGCCCTAGTTTCTGTCATATCGGTGTTATGTTCCCGGATTTTGCGTTCCTTACGCGGTTGGGTTATAATGGAAACCCCTTGACAGTTCGCCTTGAATAAAACTCTTCCAGCAATGCCCAATTTTGGTTTTACCATTCGCCACCTAGCCTCTTTTTCCCTTGGGTTCCATGGACTCAAGGGTCATGTTTATTTAAACCCCCGGGCCAGTGCTCTTCTGAGTGTTGGTCCAACCTGTCAGCTGCCGGTGGCCACCAGGGGCAACTCTGGGCTGGCCTACCAGAACCTTGGACAATCCGGTGTGCCCTGAGAACGAGATATGTGCAGCTCCTATCGGGACTTATCGGCACATTCGGGCGGTGTTGCTGGTTTAGTTTTACCATTGTCGAGGATGTCTTGTAACCGGGATGCCGAGCCTGATCGGAATGTCTCGGGAGAAGGAATATCCTTCGTTGACCATGAGAGCTTGTGATGGGCTAAGTTGGGACTCCCCTGGAGGGATTTGAACTTTCGAAAGCCGTGGCCGCGGTTATGGGCAGATGGGAATTTGTTAATGTCCGGTTGTAGATAACTTGAAACTTAACTTAATTAAAATGAATCAACCGCGTACCGTGATGGTCTCTTCTCGGCGGAGTCCGGGAAGTGAACACGGTGTTGGAGTAATGCTTGACGTAGGTTGTTCTAGGATCACTTCTTGATCATAGTTGTTCGACCGTGCTGTTGCTTTCTCTTCTCGCTCTCTTTGTGAATAGGTTAGCCACCATATATGCTAGTCGCTTGCTGCAGCTCCACATCATACCTTGCCTTACCTATAAGCTTAAATAGTCTTGATCACGAGGGTGCGAGATTGCTGAGTCCCCGTGACTCACAGATTACTTCCAAACCAGATGCAGGGACCGATGATACCGTTCCAGACGATGTGCTTGAGCCCAAGTGGGAGTTCGATGAAGACTCTCGGCGTTACTATGTGTCTTTCCCAGATGATCAGTAGTGGTTCCTAGTTGGGGCGATCGGGGGCTGTGTCGCATGTGGGGGTTGATCTTTATTTTGGTACCGTAGTCGGACCATGAGTGTATTGGATGTTCGTAATGCTATTCATGTATTTGTGTGATGTGGCGAGTGTACGCCAACTATGTATCCTTTTCCCCTTTTATTTATTTACATGGGTTGTTGTGAAGATTACCTTACTTGCGAACGCGGTTATGCCTCTAAGTCGTGCTTCGACACGTACGAGATATGGCCGCATCGAGGGCATTACACTTTATCATATTCTTGCTTGTTCTTCGATTGCTTGCAGGAATAGACCTTCATGGTTAGGTTGATCGTGCTCCGGCGTGATCAATAACCTCTCGGAGTTGGTTTAGCGATTGCTAAGGTGCAACTCGTGCACGTTTGTAGTCGGATCATCAAAGTAATCTCCACCAAATCGATAGTTATCATCTCATCCAAATATCGGGACCCTCACCTCTATCAAGTGGTATCAGTTTTCAGGTTGCTCAGTTTTTTTCCTAGATTAGAAATATTTTCTTACCTATTGTCTAAGAAAAAGCCACAAAAAGGATAGATCTATTCATCCTTTATCCAAGCCAGTCTGAGCCTTTGCAATTTTCTTTTCATTGCTTGCATAGTTGAATTATCGGTTGCATCATCGTGTCGAGTTGCTGGTCTTAGTTTCTAGTTCGTTTAGAGTTTCGAGTTCTGTTCACATTAGTCATGCCGCCGCTGCATCGTTATCCCTTCCGCTGTCCACCACCCATCCATCAATTTCCACCACGTGCTACCCACCGTTCATTGTCATAATCATAGTTGAGATCGTTCACATCTTCGCTTGATCCAATCTGCATCTTATCTAGTTTGTTTTGGAAAGAGAGAGAGAAAAAACAGAGAAAAAGAGAGAAAAAGAGAGAGAAAAAGGTAAAATAACAGAGAAAAAAAAGAAAAAAAGAAAAGGAAAAAAGTGCAAGGAAAAAAAGAGAGAAAAAAACAAAATTCAGATCTATCTAGACTCAATCTCGTAGTTGAATTCGGATTGGAATCTGTTTTGTGCATTGTTCAGTAAAATAGGCATAACTTCCTCATACAAAGTCCGTTTTGGCTTCACGAGTACTCAAATGAAAGCTAGAGATGAGCCGCATCTAAATAGTTGCAGAAGCTTGTTCAATATTTGGCACCTCAAAATGGGCCTCTAAATAGGTCTTTTTGCCTTCTGAAGTTTGTGAACACAGCTTATTCTAGTTTTTAGGCTACTTTTAGAATTTTTTGACTCCTCATATCAACTCAGAATTGAGTGATTCCTTTTGCGTTTGAAAGCTTGAGTCAGTAACATTCTTGAAAAAAATTATCAAAAAAATGGCACAAACTTTTCCAGAGAAAAGTTGGAGAGAAAGTTGTTGATATATCCTGCTTGGCTATCTTTACTGCTATTGTGATCTTCACTTTTATCTTGCTGTCTACAGCTACTTCATATCCTTTATTGATGCTAGTTGTGCTACGGCGTGACCTTGTTAGTGTTCTAGGCTCGCGTCTCTAGTCCGTCTAGCCTAGGACCAGCACAATAACGATGTTGAGCGTTTATTCAACATTGCATCTCTAAATTGATTATTGCTACTCTTTTGCTACCATATATTTAAGCCTTCCAAGATCCACATATTTCTACACCGTGTATACATATGTTCCCTTGTCAATCACTTTACTCAATCTTCAGAGTTATTTGAGACCGCTAGTTGCCTGTCACCACCTGCTGCTTGGTAAGAACTTGTAAGATATTGATATTTGCTTTACTATGAGCGCTTTACCACCACACCCTAGTAGTTCATAGGAACATTATTCTTGAATTTTGTTTCTTGTTTCTACTAGTCATGAAATTTCCGAAGATAGAAGTTCTTGGACGATGGATACATCTTCACTATCACGAGAGGTGGGAAAACACACACAAGCATATGGTTAGGTTATCAGTTTACCATCATTTGACGGTAGATTTAATCCTGCTATTTATCTAGCTTGGGAGCTTGAAGTAGAACAAGTTTTTAGTCACCATGATTTTTCTAAACTTGAGAGAGTACAAGCTACCACTAGACCATTTACTGGTTTTGCTTCTGTTTGGTGGAGTGTACATTGCAAGAAAAACATTGATAACCAACCCACAACTTGGGAAGTTTTGAAAGCTGTAATGAGACAACAATTTTTTCCTCCTTACTATCGTCGTGAATTGCTTCGCAAATTGGAACAATTAAAACAAGGCAGTAACACTGTTCATACTTACTACCAAGAGTTCAAATCTTATATGCATCATTGTGACATAGAAGAATCTGAGGATGATACGATGAATAGATTTTTTGGTGGTTTGAACCATGATATCTGTGCAGGATTTTAGTATATTCCTCGTTGCATTACTGGTATGTATGTTCGCGCTTGTACCTTTGAGAGACAGATACAAAAGGATGCATTGGGTGACTACAACAACTACTATTCCAGTTCATGCTCACCACCGCCGGTTGGTTCCTCCACCATTGCACCTACTAGAGCATCCCTTCCTCGGATTGTGAGCATGACATCATCTCAAGAGTATGGTAAATTGTCAACGTCCGTACCTACATCAGCTACATCTTTGCGACAAGGTACAAATAAAGGTATTGATGATATAACTTCACATGAGAATGATGCATGCCTAGTTAACTTGAATGCATCATGTGTTGAGTTACCTATTGATTTGAGCACACCACCTATTTTAGAGAATCTTGTTACTGTCATGAATGCGTCATGTGATCAAACAACTGAAATACCAACAATTTTGAGTACATCCACTGAATTAAATGTTGATGCAAAAGAACCAATGTTTAATCATTTTGATATGACCTCTAATATTGGTGATGATTCTATGTCCAATGACTTATTGCATGTTTGCTTATTTAAGCATGTTGTAGCATGTAAATTTGATGCTAGTAAGGTTTATTCACCAATATTGGGATGGTTTATTGATGAACATTGTCAATCTTTTGAAATGAATAAGAGCTTCACTTATATCTGCAAACAGAGTTGCAATATTTTCATGCCTTCTACTTCTTGTGATAATTTTTTGGCTCTAGATTTTATGAACTATGAAAGTTACTCATGTATACATGTGTTATATGTGTAAAAATCAAGGTAAGTAAAAAATGGATGACATATACATATATAACATGTACACCTTGTCTCTTTTGTGAGGCACATTTAAGATTAAGCAACATTGAGGACGGCTCTGTTTTCAAGAAGGGGAGGATGACGTGGACATGACTACCTTGGATACAACCAAAAATATTGCATAAATGCATATTTGTGAGGTAATTTCTAATGCAAACTATGCAATAATTTATTTATGTCATCTAGGGCAAAATACTTCACGGACTTTTGTGCCATGTCTAATTGTAGGTGTATGGGACATTTGTGCAATCCACATACGAAGATAAGGGAAAAGGAGAAGTCTATGTGTTGTTCAAAAAGTCCTCTCACGTCACTTTCGGGCCAAGAGAAGATAGAGTCCAAGTCACTCACGTTCTGGATTCAGATTCGGGCTACACAGACATACCTGACTCAAAACGCCAATAACGCTTTCATACGACTCCGAATTGGGTGATTCTTTTTTTGTTGGAAAATAGATTTCATGCACTTTCCAACACAATTGGATTCACCTTCAAATTCTTCCAGAGCGTTGAGTTATGGACAAAACAATCTGACGTTGCAGCAGAATTCGAGTCAAACTACAAGTCCAAAGGTGTTCCATCACCTCCACTTGGGCCCATGAGCCTTGTACGACCTAGCGTTGGTTTTAGGATGCCTTGGAACGTCCTCCGACCTCCTTGGCCGCCACCCCTTGCTCCTATATAAGTAGATCCATCTAGTATCTTTTTGCTTGGGATTTGTTTAGTTAAAAGTTGGCGTACGCAACTTCGTGTACTTTGTTTGTGTCCAACAACCAGACCAAGACCGCTTCCGGATCCCCACAATTATCAATACTTCATATATATTCGTAATATTCAGATTGCTTTATCATATTCTTGCTTGTTCTTTGATTGCTTGCTGGAATAGACATTCATGGTCAGGTTGATCGTGCTCTGGTGTGGTCAATAACCTCTCGGAGTTGTTTTAGCGATTTCTAAGGCGCAACATCATGCACGTTTGTAGTCGGATCGTCAAAGTCGTCTCCACCAAATCGATAGTTATCATCTCATCGAAATATCGGGACCCTAGCCTCTATCAAAAAGGTTCCCTTGTTAATTAACAAAAAACCGGGTGGAAACTATTAGATGAGGCTGGTAAAAACAAGGCACACTGGGTTCAGCGCCATCATCACTACAGCTGTGCGCGCGCGAGAAGTCTACGTACCGAGGGGGCTGCGCAGAGAAAGACGTATCGAGTGTGTTTCAGAGAGGCACAGAGACACAACTAGCGCATGTTTGTGTGTGTGTGTGTGTGAGAGAGAGAGAAACCAGTTGATAGATTAAGATCAAGATCGAGTTGTCACCTTCTGCTGTCATTGTTGGGGGGAGGGAGAGGGAGAGAAAGACGTATCGAGAGTGTGTGCGTGGTACGCATAGAGGCACAACTAGCAAGTGTGTTTGTATGTGTGTGTGTGTTTGAGAGAGAAGCCAGTCGATAGATTACTATCAAGATCGAGGTGCCACCCTAATGCAGAGCATCCTACGATCACCCCATGGACCTATCGTCGTCTCACCAAGTGCCAAGAGGACCTCTGACATGAGCTAGAGCTAGAGCTCTCGAGACCGAGGTGACTTCCTTTCTTAGTGATATCACATATGATCCACTCGAGACATGGCTACTACCTAATTCCGGAATGTTGTGCATGATTAGGTACCAAGAGGACCCTCCCGAAGATGCACGTGATGATGGACAAGTCCCCAAGCTCACAGATGAGGAGAACCAATGGAAGGAGTCAAGAGCAACTTCCAGGACCTGGACATCCGACCATGACCCCGGACACCGGCCGCTGGAGCATCCACAACGATAGACGTGAAGTACCTACATGCCCCGAACATCCGGCCTCAGCCCGGAAATCCAGCATCCTCTGTCCCGAATGCGTCAAGGCTGCCCCCGATAGCCCGGACATCTGGCCACCCCAGCCCAGACATCTGGCCCCTCGCGAAAGCCCGGACATCCGGACCGACGCCCGGACATCCGGCCTTCCCTGTCTGCGCATAGTTTAGGGCCAAGGCCCATGTACCCCTTCTCCCCCCTTGACTCTATATACTCATCCTCCTCCCTCTTTCTAGGGTTAGTGTTGTGTTAGCTCATATGTGAGATAGAGCTTCGCTCATCCATTCAGATCTACTCCATCGCGAGGGACTGTCTCCTCTTCGGAAAAGATCCACCTTGGATCCAAGACCCCTTCATGGGAAGACCCCTCAAGACCTCCTTACGGAGAAGAACCGGTTACCTTTGTATCATCCTTTTTTTATCGTAGATCTCGTATATCCTTTTGTGTTTTGAGGATCTAGCATATGTGTGACTTAATCTCGTTGGTTTGAGTGTTTGTCTCGTGTTTTCCCCCGTGTTTCCCACCATGCTTCATATTCCTCATTGGGATATGCTCCTTTCTTGAAAGGCCGGCCATCTAGGGTTACACCCAACATCATCTTAGTATCACGAACCATGTTGATCACGATTTCGGAGCATCCCCTCTTTGTTTTCTAGCCTACTTTTGTTGATTTTGTCCCAAATTCAAAAATTCCCCACAAAAATAGCCCCCCAATTTTTTTTTGTGATTTGTTTCTGTGATGAAGTTTTGTCGGATTCGATCCGCGGATTTCATGTGTTGCAGGTAGATCTAGCTTTCCCCCATATTTTCCCCAATTTCCATCGACAAAATCCCCAGAATTTTCCTCTTCCACGTGGAGTTCCTCAAGTTCATCCACGGAACCAGAGCTCGGACATCCGGTCCGAACCCCCCGGACATCCGGCCCCTGACAACAACATCTCCATCCACTTCACCGTTTCCAACCTAACTTTCGCCAAATTTTGCTCCGGTGCCCACATTTCACTTCCGCATACCATCATCACTTCCGCATAGCTCCACCATTTCCCGCAAACACCACAATTTTGTTATGTTTTGCTTTGAGAATTTGAGTTGCGGTTCCGTGTCCTATTGTGTTTCGGCTATTTAGGTATGGTTCGAAATCAACATCACTGCCGCTCATCTTCGCCACAGACGTGTCATCAACAACAACCACTCCACCATTTTTACACTATACCGTTAGCAAGAACGGTAACCTCATCTTGGTATCGTGATGTCCCATCATTATACATTCTTGCCATTACATTGATAACCACCATAGCCCAATTTTGCGTATCTTACCCATCGATACTAGCCTTTGAGTATTGCCGGCAAAGTCACTTGTGCACATTAGTGGTCATACTTCACATTGCATACTTACCATATCATTTTGGTACATATCTTGGTATCATCTTTTGTGTCACAAAGTTGTCATCGCATACATAATTGCTCTCTTGGTTTGTGAAGCATTGCACGATAAAAGTGCTCAAAATATAAAGAGCCAAACAAGCTTTTAAGCAAAAGGGAAAGATAAGCAAAGAGCTTAAGCAAGAACCATAGAATCATACTGCATTAAGATTGTCATACTAGATCATCTTGGATCATATCATCAGAATACCATACATAGAGCATACTTGGGATAGAAGTCGTTGCATTTTTGCTTAGTAGGTTGTACAAAAGTCTCCGTATCCGCCTATTGTGCAATTGTGCTAGCGTCTCTCTAGTGTTGTGCAACAAGAGCATTTTCTATGGATTCCACATTTTGGATCATCCCTTGGTTGCACGACCCCACTTATCTCTTTCCGTGTGTGTTTTCGTGTACCACATTTGCTATTGGTCTACTTATTGCATATGCAAATTTGTGAATCTTTTCCAACATTATTGAAACTCAATAAAAATTGCATCAAATTTTGTGCCACCACCTAACCGAGCTCCACTATAAGCTTTTACTTGTGTAGGTGTGAGAAACCGACAAGAATTGATACCAATTGTGCTATTTCCTTTTTCCACGTTTGAGTGATCATTGATCCATCTTCAACATTGGTCAAGGTACATTTGGTATAAGTACTTCTCCTTCTCCCACTCACATATTTTGCTTGGAATGATAGATAGGACAAGTACTTCTACCAACCCACTCTTCATCGAGCAAGACGATGACATGTCCGCATACGTCACAAAGAGCCACCTCTTTGGTGCACAATGAGCTTTGCATGAAGAGGAAAAAGCAATGACCGAACACATCGACAACCTCACCACCGACTTGTGACTCATCGAGCAACATACAAGAGACTACTTCGACACATCCATGGCATCTCTCAAGGAGGATATTCGAACAATGATAGCCAACCACTCTTCGACCTCATTGTCCTACTCAAGATGGAGCCGCTCGAGTCAACACTCTGACGACACCATCTGCGGCTCAAGTACACCGAGATCGAATACCCTTCGACATGTCGCACGCCAAGACTGTGAAGCAAACCGCACAATGACTCTCAAGAGCAACGACATCGTCAAAATCAAGCTACTTTCGCACAAGCACGAGAACGACAATGCCAACGCCATCAAGAAGAGGAAGAGCAAGCGCGACTATAGCAAGATGCACAATATGTCGAGGCACATTGTCAAGAACAACAATTGCGAGAAGCTCAAGCACTTGAGGCGCAACGTGCCCTGCGAAATTCAAGTCGAGTCGTAGCCACGCGCAACCAGCATAATCATGAGCAACAAGAAGTGCTTCGCTAAGAAATTCGAGAGAGGAACTATCAAGCTTGAGTGCATCGTCAAGTTCCACAACCTCCTCGCCAAGAACCCCAAATTCAACAAGAGCAAAAAGACAATCAAGATCCTAAGACAAGAGAAAGTTGAGGGAGAGAATCCTCCTCGTCAAGGATTTCATCACCCTCGACCCCAACACAATGAAGAGTAACGCTACAGCAAGCTAAAGTTCACCAAGCCCAAGTTCAATGGAAGCAATGATCCCGAAGAGTACCTTTCATGGGAATTGAAGGTTGACAAAATCTTCCGCTTGCACAACTATGAGGAAGAGAAGAAGATTGCGATGGAATACCTTGAGTTCCAAGATTACGTTGTCATTTTTGGTTGGAACAAGTCAATGAGCATCGAGAGGCAAGAGGTGAACCACCCATCACTACTTGGGCGCAAATGAAGGATGTGTTGAGAGCACGCTTCGTGCCAACCTACTACGACCGCGACCTCTTCAAGAAACTCCAACTCCTCAAGCAAGGGACCAAGAGCGTTGAAGAATACTACAAGGAAATGGAGATTGCAATGATACGAGCCAAAGTCATGGAAGATGATGAGAAAACTATGGCACATTTCTTGAATGGACTCAATCATCCTATCAAGAAGATCGCCGACTTCCAACCATACTCGAACCTCATCGAGCTAGTGCATCAAGCTACCAAGGCGGAACGTCAAGTGTAAGATGACTTTAAGTATGCCAAGTTCTCATCCAAGTCCTATGGCTTCTCCAACACCCAAGCTTCAACGACCCCAACACCTTCTACCTCAACCAAGCCATCTACAAGCAACAACGACAAGTCAAGTTAAAAGAAAACTTCGACAACTTCAAGTCGTCCTCCTACAACAAGCAACTTCAAGCCAAGAGTTTCATCATCCTCTACCCCAACCGATGAGACCATCAAGACAAGTTCATTCAAATGCTTCACATGCGCAGGCCGATGCTACAAGTCCTTTGAGTGTACCAACAAGCGCACCATGATCTTCAACGATGATGGTACATACGACTCCATGAGTGAAGGAGAAATGGATGAAGTATTTTGTGACGAAGATTCAAGCCCCGCTCTCGTTGTCTCCAGGGTCTTGACTCTTCAACATCAACAAGAAGAAGACCAATGATGCCATATATTTCATACCAAGGCCGGCATCAATGGAAGGTCCATCAAGGTCATCATCGATGGAGGGAGTTGTCATAACTTGTCAAGTGAAGAACTTTGCTCCAAGCTCCAATTGGCCAAGATGAAGCACCCACATCCCTACAAAGTTCAATGGCTAAGCAACTGCGGCACTATCCAGTCGAGCATAGAGTACAAGTTTCCTTCATGATCGAAGCTTACGAAGACACTTTGGAGTGTGATGTTGTTCCAATGTCCGTTTGCCACCTTCTTCTCGGGCGACCATGGCAATTTGATCAAGGTGTCATCCACAACGACCGAACGAATCACTATATCTTCAAGATGAAAGGAAAGGAGTACGTACTTCAACCTATGTCTCCAAGCCGCCACAAGCCCAAATGGAGTGCCTCGACGATGAGCGACAAGAAGAACTTAGTTCTATTTCCCGCCAAATGTGAGATGAGAGATGTGTGTGAGAACCCATCAAGTATCATGCACTATGTACTTTTGTGCAAGGACGAGGCACCAAAAGCTAACACCTCTCACAATCTTCCTTTAGTGTTATCTTATCTATTGCAGGAATTCCACGATGTCTTCCCTGGAAAACTACCTCTGGGTCTACCTCCACTACAAGGCATTGACCATAGAATCGACCTCATCCCTGGAGCACCCCTTCCTAACAAGAATCCCTACCGCGTCAACCCCGAGGAAACTAAGGAGATCCAACGGCAAGTACAACAACTCATTAATAACGGCCAAGTACAAGAAAGCTTGAGCCCTTGTGCCGTCTCGGTAATCCTTGTTCCCAAGAAAGATGGTACATATAGCATGTGTTCTGATTGTCGTCCTATCAATGCTATTGCCGTGAGTTATCATTACCCTATTCCACGCCTAGATGATAAGATTGATGAGCTTAGCGGAGCCACAATTTTCCGTAAAATTGATCTTAAAAGTGGCCACTATCAAATACGCATACAAGAAGGTGATGAATGGAAAACCGCATTTAAGACCAAAATTGGCTTATATGAATGGCTTGTTATGCCAATGGGTTTATTCGAAGCACCCGGTACTTTCATGCGACTCATACATTTTGCTTTTCGACCTTATATTAGTGTCTTTGTTGTGGTCTACTTTGACGATATTCTTGTCTTTAGCAAATCTCTAAAAGACCATGTCACCCAACTTCAAACCGTTCTACAAACACTTAGAAAACAACACCTTTATGATAATTTGGACAAATGCCTTTTTGGTGTTGATAATCTTGTTTTCTTGGGTTTCATTGTATCTTCCAATGGTGTTCATGTTGATGAATCTAAGATCAATGCTATTAAAACTTGGCCCCAACCAACCAACTTGCAACAAGTGTGTAGCTTCCTTGGTTTAGCCGGTTTCTACCATCGATTTGTGAAGGATTTTAGCACCATTGCTTCTCCTTTACATGCTTTGAGTAAGAAGAATGCACCCTTTGTTTGGGGACCATCTCAAGATAGCACATTCCATGAGCTTAAGAATTTCCTTACTCATGCTCCCGTGCTTGGATTACCAAACTTTGACAAACCCTTTGAAATTCATTGTGATGCTAGTGGTAATGGCATAGGAGGTGTGTTAATGCAAGAGAAGCGCCCCATAGCTTACTTTAGTGAGAATCTTTCCGGAGGGCAACTCAATTACCCATCTATGACAAAGAGCTATATGCTTTAGTGCGAGTTTTGCATGAATGGGAACATTATCTTTGCCCTCATGAATTTGTCATCCATACCGACCATGAAACACTTAAATACCTTAAAGGTCAAACCAAGTTGAACAAGCGTCATGCTAAATGGAGTGAATTCATTGAGTCATTTCCTTATGTCATCTAGTACATTAAAGGTAAGGAAAATACTGTGGCGGACGCTCTTTCCCGCATATGCATGCTTGTCACTAAACTTGAGTTGAATGTCATTGGCTTTGAGCACATAGAAGACTTGTATGCACATGATCATGCTTTTGCTATTCCATATGCCAAATGTTTGACGCATACATGTTGGGAACGCTATTACATCAAAGATGATTATCTTATGAGAGCTAACAAACTATGCATCCCCGAGTCTTCTCTTCGTTTGTTGCTTTTGCAAGAATCTCATGGAGGAGGACTAATGGGACACTTTGGACGTGAAAAGACATTTGCTACACTCTCCAAGACCTATTTTTGGCCCAAGATATTCCGCGACGTCTCACGCTTCACCACCTGATGTTCTACATGTCGCAAAGCTATGTCCAAAGCTCAATCTCATGTCCTTTATATGCCCCTTCCAATTCCTTATCACCCATGGGAAGATATTAGCATGGATTTCGTGCTTGGTTTTCCTAGAACTAGAAATGGAAAGGATTCTGTGTTTGTTGTTGTGGACTGATTCTCTAAGATGGCTCATTTCATTCCTTGCAACAAGATAGACGATGCTTCACATGTTGCCAAACTTTTTTGTCAGGAAATATTGCGCCTACAAGTAGTACCAAATACGATTGTCTCGGACCGCGACGTCAAGTTCCTAAGCTACTTTTGGAAAACCTTATGCGCTAAGCTCAGAATCAAGCTACTTTTCTCCACGGCATACCATCCACAAACCGATGGCCAAACGGAGGTGACCAACCGCACACTCTCCACTCTACTTCACGTGTTGATCAAGAATAACATCAAGGAGTGGGAGGAGTGTATACCCATCACCGAGTAGGCCTACAACCGAGCAAGACATTCGACTACCGGCAAGTCCCCCTTCGAGGTCGTCTATGGTTTCAACCTGTTATCCCCATTGGACATTCTTCCCCTACCACTAGAAGAGCGCACAAACATGGACGTGAGTGCCCGAGTCAACTATCTCAAGAAGATGCATGAAGATATAAGGCACACCATTGAGCGCCAAGTATAATGACTCACGACAAAGCTCAACCTCAACAGGCACCCCATGGTGTTCAACACCTTCGCAAGGACCGCTTCCCCGAGGAACGCAAGTCCAAACTTCTACCATGAGCGGATGGACCCTTCAAGGTGCTTGAACGCTACAACAACAATGCCTACAAGATCGACATTCCACGAGACAAGTACTCTGTAAGCGACATCTTCAATGTCAAAGATCTCTCTCCTTACCATGGTGATGAAGATATCGATCCGAGGTCGAATCTTTCCCAAGGGAGGGGATATGATGCGGAGCATCCTACGGTCATCCCAATGGACCTATCGTCGTCTCACCAAGTGCCAAGAGGACCTATGACACGAGCTAGAGCATAGCTCTCGAGACCGAGGTGACTTCCTTCCTTAGTGATATCACATATGATCCACACGAGACATGGCTACTACCTAATTCTAGAATGTTGTGCATGATTAGGTACCAAGAGGACCCTCCCGAATATGCACATGAAGACAAACAAGTTGCCAAGTTCACGGATGAGGAGAACCAACGGAAGGAGTCAAGAGCAACTTCCAGGACCCGGACATCCGGCCATGACCCCGGACATCCGGCCCCTGGAGCATCCACAGCGACAGCCTCCAAGTACCTACAGGCCCCGGACATCCGGCCTTAGCCCGGACATCCAGCCAACCTCGGAAGTCCGGAGTCCTCTATACCGAATGTGTCAAGGCAGCCCCCGATAGCCCGGACATCCAGCCACCCTAGCCCGGACATACGGCCCCTCGCGAATGCCCGGACATCCGGCCCGATGCCCGGAAATCCGGCCTTCCCTGTCTGTGCACAGTGTAGGGCCGATGCCCATGTACCCCTTCGCCCCCTAGACTATATATACTCATCCTCCTCCCTCTTTCTAGGGTTAGCGTTGTGTTAGCTCATATGTGAGATAGAGCTTCGCTCATCCATCTGGATCTACTCCATTGCGAGGGACCATTACCTCTTCGGAGAAGATCCATCTTGGATTCAAGACCCCTTATTTGGAAGACCCCTCAAGACCTCCTCACGGAGAAGAACCGGTTACCTTTGTATCGTCCTCTGTTGATCATGGATCTTGTATCTCCTTTTGTTTTTCGAGGACCTAGCATATGTGTGACCTAATCTCGTTGGTTTGAGTGTTTCTCTCATGTTTTCCCCGTGTTTCCCATCGTGTTCTTCGTGTTCCTCGTTGGGATCCACTCCTTTCGTGAAAGATTAGCCATCTAGGGTTCCACCCTACATCACACCCTACTCGTTCGGTGTTGGGTAGTGTACATGTGTGTGTGTTAGTAGATAGATTAGTATCAAGATAGAGGTGTCACCCTGCTCTTTCAGTGTCGGGAAGTGTGCGTGTGTGGGTGTGGGGGGGGGCAGTGACACTTAGATATAAGGATAAGGAGTTTGTGTGACACGTATCTATATTAAGGAATGGGTAGATAGAATGAGTGCAAGGCATATTTAAAGCATCACGGAGATAAACAAATGGTGTGTATGCAAGTGTCGGAAAAAAATGAAGAGAGAAACAATGTCTACGCGCGCGCGTGTGTGTGTGTGTGTGAGAGAGAGCGAAATCTCAAAACAAAAGGTGCTCTACTGGAATCCCATTGTATGTATTCATATGGTTCCGGAAATCGAGTTAACATTAGGCATATGTGTGAGAGACATAATTATACTTTGAGACATTAGTGGGGTGGGTGGGTGGAATTAAAGTGGTGGGTGTGTTCGACAGAGAGAGGGTGTGTGTTTCTGTGTGAGAGATTTGTCGGACGCGGTAGAAACACAATGTAGCGACCAGACCTCAAACGGTCCAATCTCTGTGCTCCGGTGTCATCCCTGGATCAGTAATGCTGACACCACACAGTACTTGAAGGATTTATAACAGAGTATTAATCACACACTTATTACATTGAGTGTCTCAAAAGAGAACTTATTACAATAAATATGGCTTAAAGCCATCTAATAACGATAACAGCGGAAGGCTTGGAAGATAAGTGAGTCCATCAACTCCAACGGCATCAGTGAGTATAGAACCACGACCTAAAGACACCTTAATCATTGTCTGAAAAGTCTGCAACATTAACATTGCAGGCCGAAATGGGTCAGCACATGGAATATTCTGGCAATGTAACACATAGAGAGTAATGGAATGAAACAGCTATTCTATATGCACATTTGGCTAGTGGAAAGCTCTATGGTTACAGTTTTGCGTAAAGCCAATTTTTCCCTACTACAAAGGAATAAAAATTTTAACTATCATGGTGGTTGTTAAACATTGAGAATGGTCGACAGCATTCTCAATCCCAATTAAGCATCATCATTAAACAAACCCAACAAAATTAAATTTTAGAGTAACATGTTGAGACTCACATGATAATGCAGGTACTAGATACTCAAGATGTCCATAACCGGGGACACGACTAACCATGATTAGTTTATACACACTGCACAGGTTTGCGCGCTTTTCCCCACAAGACCCGATCGCCTCCATTTGGTTTCTCGCACTACCTGGTGTTTGAGAAGACGGATGACCGAGACATAGTCTTTCAGAAGCGCTAGCACCTTAAGATGGGTAGACCGTTACACCTACTTTCCCCTACATCTGCTAGTCTACCACTGTAAGAGTTCGCACAACTTAATCAACTATGCTAGAGCCCATAATAGCTTGTGGCTGCACACGGAAGTTTCTAGCAAGAATAATCTCATGATCCCTTTGAGCCTGGGTGGCGGTCCAAAAGAAAACAGGCAATCCTGGAATACCCACGTACCTCAATCCACCCAGATGTGTGTTTAAGTTGCCACCTTAAATAAACCATTAATTAACAATCTCACATCTGTCATGGATACTCTCACCCAATCCACGTCTACTAGCATAGCATGGCATAATGAGCAAACGTAGAAGTAACTCCCAAAGGTTTGATAATAAACATGTAATAGGTACTACCTCAACTATTTCCCAAACCCACAATTTAATCTGATCCTAATCATGCAATGTGTAAGGATTGATCTAATGCAATAAAACTGGGTAGTGGGAAAGCATGATCAAAGTGTTACTTGCCTTGCTGATGATCCGGGAAACCTAGCGATTCGAATTAGCAAGCGGCGCACTCCGGGTACTCTATCGCAAACAAACAAGCATACAATAAGTACTCACTAATGCACGGGTAAAACTGAAATAACCAGAAAGTTCAACTTAAGAACTCTGGTTGGCAAAAAAAATCAAAACGAACAACGAAAGACAAACGTCAAAAGAAACAGGCTTCATTTACTATTCTGGATCTAGGGCAATTTTTACAGTGGCAAAAACTTGTTTAAGTTGGTGAAACGGAAAAAGGGTTTCGAGACGAAACTCCAGGCGCTTGAATCGCCTGATTCTGATAAACGAGTGAAAAGTTAGACTAAAAAGAAAATCGGATCAGAAATCGCGATCAGAAAAATCACGGATTTAATCCGAGAAAAAGAAAAACGACGAACGTTCGTTAAAACAAACAAATGGATGAACGCTCGCTATTTAAATAAACCAGAAAAACCGATCTATTTAAAAAAACAGAAACTAAAAAAACGAACAAAACCGTCGAAAAATCGAACGGTTTTTCGAGAAAAACCGGGGCGAAAAGAAAAAAACTACCTCCGGCGGTCCGGCGAATGGCGGCGGCGGCAAAGGTGGCGGCGGCGCGGGGCTAGGGCGGCTAGGGTTGGGGGGGGGGTCCGGCTGGGCCTCCCCGGCTTATAAAGTTGGACGGGCCTAGTGTCCGGGTCGGACACGACCCGTAGGTCGGTTGCATTATTTTTTTAAATAGTTATGCTCAGAAAAGAAAAACAAAAGGAATACTAAACGGACACCAAAAATCCCGAAATAAATTTTCCCTGGCTTCTAAAATCAAGTCGCACAGGGTGAACATTTATTTGGGGTCTAAATGCAATTTTGAAAAACACGCATTTATCCTAAATTCCAATAAAATAGCAAATAAAACCAAAATAAAATCTTAATTGATTTTTTTATTAAATCCTCAATATTTCTTTATTTTGGGAAAGTCATTTTATTCCCTCTCTCATATTTTTTGTAATAGAAATAATTGAAGATAAAATAAATAAAATCAAAAGATCCTATTTTCAAAATTTGAGACAACTCAAATATGAAAATAACGAAATCCCCAACTCTCTCTGAGGGTCCTTGAGTTGCGTAAAATTTCTAGGATCAACCAAAATGCAATAAATATGATATGCAATGATGATCTTGTGTATAACATCCCAAATTGAAAATTTGGGATGTTACAAACCTACCCCCCTTAAGATGAATCTCGCCCTCGAGATTCGAGTTGGCTAGAAAATAGGTGAGGGTGGTCCTTCAGCAATTCTTCCTCTCGTTCCCAGGTGGCTTCATCCTCCGTGTGGTGGCTCCACTGAACCTTGCAAAACTTGATAACCTTGCCGCGGGTGACTCGACTGGCATACTCTAAAATCTTGACTGGTTTCTCCTCATAGGTCAAATCACTGTCCAACTGAATCGCTTCCAGTGGTACCGTATCTCTCAGCGGTATGTCAGCCATCTCTACGTGGCACTTCTTCAACTGGGATACATGGAACACATCATGAACTCCCAACAATCCTTCGGGCAATTCCAACTTGTAGGCTACTTCTCCCATACGCTCCAAAACTTTGTATGGGCCTACAAAACGTGGCGCTAATTTTCCCTTAACTCCAAATCGCTTAAATCCTTGAAGTGGTGATACTCGGAGATAAACTCGGTCTCCGACTTCGTAAACTGTCTCCTTGCGTTTAGAATCTGCATAACTCTTCTGCCTGGATTGAGATACCTTCAGCCTGTCGCGAATTAATTTCACTTTCTGTTCAGATTCCTTTATCAGATCCGGTCCAAACAACTGGCGGTCTCCAACTTCATCCCAGGACAATGCGATCCTGCACCTCCTTCCATACAAGGCTTTGAAAGGGGCCATCTTCAAACTGGATTGATAGTTGTTGTTGTAAGAGAACTCTGCATACAGCAAATTCTCGTCCCAGCTAGATCCGTAGTCTAGCGCACAAGCTCTTAGCATATCCTCCAAAATCTG
The DNA here is from genome assembly GCF_002162155.2 of Triticum dicoccoides. Lineage (NCBI taxonomy): Eukaryota > Viridiplantae > Streptophyta > Magnoliopsida > Poales > Poaceae > Triticum > Triticum dicoccoides. The sequence continues at coordinate 286,501,199 of NC_041384.1, forward strand.
ATTGACTCTCTCAGTCTGTCCATCTGTCTGCGGGTGAAAAGCTGTGCTAAACTCCAGTCTGGTTCCCAGAGTCTCATGTAACTAATTCCAGAACTTTGAGGTAAACTGGGTCCCCCTATCTGATACAATGCTCCTTGGAACTCCATGCAGACATACGATCTTGGTCATGTATATCTTTGCCAACTTTGCACTGGTATAGGTAGTCTTCACTGGAATGAAATGAGCTACCTTTGTCAAATGATCGACTACAACCCATATCGAGTCATAGCCTGAACCTGTTCTGGGCAATCCTGTAATAAAATCCATGCCTAGCTTATCCCACTTCCATTCAGGTATCGGCAATGGTTGTAGCAATCCGGCTGGCTTCTGATGCTCTACCTTCACTCTCTGACATACATCACAAACTGCTACATACTCCGCAATATCCTTCTTCATTCCGGTCCACCAGAAAATATCCTTCAAATCCAAATACATCTTGGTATTTCCTGGGTGAATCGAATATGGTGAATCATGGGCCTCTTGTAAAATTAACTTCCTGATCTCCGAATCATTTGGCACATAAACACGGTCTTCAAACCATAAGGTATCGGGCTCATCCTCACGAAATCCCTTAGCTTTCCCTTTGCTCATTTTCTCCTTAATAGAAGCAATCTCCTTGTCAGTCCTTTGAGATTCTCTGATCTTATCCATCAAAGTAGACTGAATCTCCAATGCTGCTACATAGCCTCTCGGGACTATTTCCAAACAAAGCTCTCGAAGATTTTCGGCTAACTCCCTTGGAAAATCTCCCGTCATTAAGGTGTTGACGTGGCTCTTACGGCTCAACGCGTTAGCTACTACGTTAGCCTTTCCGGGGTGATAATGCAATTTCATATCATAATCCTTGATGAGCTCCAACCATCTCCTTTGTCTGAGATTCAACTCCTTCTGTGTGAAAATATACTTCAAACTCTTATGATCCGTGTACACCTCGCAATGGTTTCCAATCAGGAAATGTCTCCAAGTCTTCAGTGCATGCACTACGGCTGCTAACTCCAAATCATGCGTAGCATAATTCAACTCATGAGGCTTACGCTGTCGTGAGGCATATGAAACAACTCTTCCTTCCTGCATAAGCACTGCTCCAAGTCCTCATTGTGAAGCGTCACAATACACCTCATAATCCTTGGTCTGATCCGGTAAAATCAACACTGGTGAGGTAACCAAACGTTTCTTCAACTCCTGAAAACTAGCCTCACATTCCTCAGTCCATATGAACTTGGTATCCTTCTTCAACAACTCCGTCATAGGCTTCGCAATCTTTGAGAAATTCTCAATATACCTCCGGTAGTATCCTGCGAGTCCAAGAAAACTCCGGATCTCTCCAATTGTGGTTGGTGCTTCCCACTTGGTCACGGTATCAACTTTAGTGGGATCTACTGCTATACCTTCTCCGGATATAACGTGTCCGAGAAATCCAACTTCTTTCAACCAAAACTCACGTTTGCTAAACTTGGCATATAATTGATGTTCTCTGAGCTTTCCAAGAACCAAATGCAAATGCTCCTTATGCTCCTCTTCATTCTTCGAGTAAACTAGGATATCATCAATAAACACTACGATGAACTTATCCAAGAACTCCATAAACACTTTGTTCATCATGTTCATAAAATATGCAGGTGCGTTAGTCAGACCAAATGACATAATGGTATACTCGTACAGCCCATACCTGGTGGTAAAAGCCATCTTGGGTATATCCTGTTCCCGAATCTTCAACTGGTGGTATCCTGATCGCAGATCGATCTTGGAAAATACCTTAGCTCCTTGCAATCGATCAAACAGATCATTGATCATCGGTAGTGGGTATTTGTTCTTGATGGTTACTTCATTCAAACCTCGATAATCAACAACCATCCTTAACGATCCATCCTTCTTCTCCACTAGAAGTACTGGCGATCCCCAAGGTGAAGAACATGGGTGAATGTATCCTTTATCCAGTAACTCCTTAATTTGCTTCTTAATTTCTACCAAATCCTTTGCAGGCATCCTATATGGTCTTTTTGATATTGGCCCTGTGCCTGGCAAAAGCTCAATCAGAAACTCACTATCCAGTGGCATGCCTAGCAATTCTTCTGGAAATACATCAGGGAAATCCTTCACTACTAGTACTTCCTCCTGCACAACTCCTGTTAAACAATTTGCTTGAGTCCTCTTTGGCACATGTCGGGATACATACTTGATCCTTCTCCCTTCTGGGGTGGTAAGCAAGATTGACTTACTGGCGCAATCGATGTTTCCTCCATACATCGACAACCAATCCATACCCAGAATTACATCCAAACCTTGTGATTCCAATATTATCAAATCTGAGGGAAACACATGCCTACCTATACTTAATGGCACTTGAAAACATCCTTGGCTAGCCATATACTCCGCTCCTGGTGAGCTTACTAGCATAGGTGTTCTAAGAACTTTGATGGGCAGGTTATACTTATCCACAAATCCCCTTGATATGTATGAATGTGATGCTCAAGTATCAAAAAGAACGAGTGCAGTAAATGACTTAACCAAAAACTTACCGATTACTGCATCCGGCTGCTCTTCAACCTCCTCCACGTTAACGTGGTTCACCTGTCCCCTGTTGAAAGGGTTCAGCTTCTTCCCAGAGCTTCCATTGCCATTTCCATTATATGATTCAGGACATTCGTTGGCATAATGTCCGGTCTTCTGGCACTTAAAACAAGTGACTTGGCTCAGGTCTCTCTTGGTTGGGGTCGATGGGTTGGTGCGGTTCTGGCCGTTGCTTCCTCCATTCCCATTACCATTCTTGGGGCCATTATGATTGTGCGAGCTACCTCCTCCATGGGTATGCTGAAAATGTCCTCCCGGTCTAGGGGTAAAACGTGGCTTCTACTGAGCTCCTGAAGTGTGCTTCCCTTGTCCATACTTCCTCTTGCGATTCTCAATTTACTGTTGCTTCCCTTCAATCACAAGAGCACGATCTACCAACTCCTGGTAGTTGTTGAAGGTGGCTACCATCAACTGCATGCTCAACTCATCATTCAGTCCTTCCAAAAACTTCTCCTGCTTAGCTTCATCTGTAGCAATGTCATCTGGGGAATAACGTGCTAATTTACTAAAGTCCTCCACATACTGGCCAACTGTCCGTCCTCCTTGGCGCAAGTTGCGAAACTCTCGCTTCTTCATGGCCATAGCTCCTGGTAAAACATGGGCAGTTCGAAAAGCCTGCTGAAACTGGTCCCATGTGACAGTATCGACAGGGAAAGTGGCTGTAAAATTCTCCCACCATGATGTCGCGGGTCCTTCAAGCTGATGTGTGGAAAACTTCACCTTCTCCGCATCCGTGCATCCTACTGTTTTCAACTCTCTAGCTGTCTTGCGGAGCCAATCATCTGCTACTATCGGCTCGGTGCTACTGGAAAACACCGGTGGATTCAGCCTAAGAAAACGGGCTAAGTGATCAATAGGTGCTGGTGGTGGTGGGTTGTTGTTGTTGCCTTGATTCTGATTCTGGACTAGTAACTGCATCAATGTGTTTTGCTGCTGGATCAACTAAGTGAGCTCCGGTGGGAAAGTAAATCCGGGGTCACGTCTTGGAGGCATCTGAGGGTTTAGAAAATATGATATTTAAGAATAGAGGGGGTCTAAAGAGAAAACACTACCCATATGCACATGAGGCAAAAGCAAACAATTCACTTCACTCAATCAATCAAACAAGGGCATACAATCGATCTAACTATCGCAAAAGTGCTTGGACTACTATATTTACATGGTGGACTACTACTACTGATGAGGTGGTCTATTAAAAATATTCTTCGGTTGCAGACTCCATGATATCTGCTCCAGCTTCATCAACGTAGTCATCATCGCTATCATCTGGATCCGAGTCGGTGTCGTCGATGATGATGTAGTCTTCCGGGCGAATCTCCTTGGGTTCTTCGTCTTCTTCTACCGGTGTAGGGCCTCCCATAAGTATTCCGATCTTCTTGATCAGATCGTCATTCTTCTCCACTAACACTTCAATTTCCTCTTCATAATCTTCACATGTAGCCTTGAGTTCTTCGTCCAGTTCCTTGATTCTTGTCTTTGCCTTCTTCAGGTCTATCATGTCGGCGCACATCTGGGTCTCCTATCGTCGAATGTGCTGGTTTAACTCCTGGATAAAAGCTGCAACTGATCTATCCTTCCTGGTACTGATCATCTCCCAGTGCTCATCTCGGCTCCCACAAATCTGGTAGATACTATCCTTAAGATCATTGCGGCAGACTTCTCCAATGCGTCCCATGGAGATGTGAGGTGCCATGCTCTTTCCTAGACTCCAAGTTGGTGCATCAAAAGAAAACTCTATGGGCTCAGTGACTGGCATGAACGTCCTTCCTGGAACTTGAACTTGAATCATCCAATGCTCTTCTTCAGGGAAAGTGGCATTGTAGGTGCCGGTGAAGCTTGGTACTCCTATGTTCAGGTATCTAGTGACTTCCTTCAAGTGACGTCCAAAGGGTGTATCTTCATCCGGTTGCGTGAACTTGCTCATTCCATCCGCCATCCTAAAAGAATAGAAAAGATGAGGAGTCAGAAAAGAGAAGAGAGTGAGTAGTGATCTAGGTCTTTAGCTTAGTGGTCGTGTCCTACAGTCAGCGTGTGCTCTGATACCATCTTGTAGCGACCAGACCTCAAACGGTCCAATCTCTGTGCTCTGGTGTCATCCCTGGATCAGTAATGCTGACACCACACAGTACATGAAGGATTTATAACAGAGTAGCAATCACACACTTATTACAGCGAGTGTCTCAAAAGAGAACTTATTACAATAAATATGGCTTAAAGCCATCTAATAACAATAATAGCGGAAGGCTTGGAAGATAAGTGAGTCCATCAACTCCAACGACATCACTGAGTATAGAACCACGACCTAAAAACACCTTAATCGTTGTCTGAAAAGTCTACAACATTAATGTTGCAGCCCGAAACGGGTCAGCACATGGAATATGCTGGCAATGTAACACATAGAGAGTAATGGAATGAAACAGCTATTCTATATGCACATTTGGCTGGTGGAAAGCTCTATGGTTACAGTTTTGCATAAAGCCAATTTTTCCCTACTACAAAGGAATAATTTTTTTAACTATCATGGTGGTTGTTAAACATTGAGAATGGTTGACAGCATTCTCAATCCCAATTAAGCATCATCATTAAACAAACCCAACAAAATTAAATTTTAGAGTAACATGTTGAGATTCACATGATAATGCAGGTACTAGATACTCAAGATGTCCATAACCGGGGACACGACTAACCATGATTAGTTTATACACACTGCAGAGGTTTGCGCACTTTTCCCCACAAGACCCGATCGCCTCCATTTGGTTTCTCGCACTACATGGTGTTTGAGAAGATGGATGACCGACATAGTCTTTTAGAAGCGCTAGCACCTTACGATGGGTAGACCGTTACACCTACTTTCCCCTACATCTGCTAGTCTACCACTGTAAGAGTTCGCACAACTTAATCAACTATGCTAGAGCCCATAATAGCTTGTGGCTGCACACGGAAGTTGCTAGCAAGAATAATCTCATGATCCCTTTGAGCCTGGGTGGCGGTCCAAAAGAAAACAGGCAATCCTGGAATACCCAGGTACCTCAATCCACCCAGATGTGTGTTTAAGTTGCCACCTTAAATAAACCATTAATTAACAATCTCACATCTGTCATGGATACTCTCACCCAATCCACGTCTACTAGCATAGCATGGCATAATGAGCAAACGTAGAAGTAACTCCCAAAGGTTTGATAATAAACATGTAATAGGTACTACCTCAACTATTTCCCAAACCCACAATTTAATTTGATCCTAATCATGCAATGTGTAAGGATTGATCTAATGCAATAGAACTGGGTAGTGGGAAAGCATGATCAAAGTGTTACTTGACTTGCTGATGATCCGGGAAACCTAGCCATTCGAAGTAACAAGCGGCGCACTCCGGGTACTCTATCGCCAACAAACAAGCATACAATAAGTACTCACTAATGCATGGGTAAAACTCAAATAAGAGATATAACCAGAAAGTTCAACTTAAGAACTCCGGTTGGCAAAAAAATCAAAACGAACGAAGCAACGAAAGACAAATGACAAAAGAAACAGGCTTCATTTACTATTCTGGATCTAGGGCAATTTTTATAGTGGCAAAAACTTGTTTAAGTTGGTTAAACGGAAAAAGGGTTTCAAGACGAAATTCCAGGCGCTTGAATCGCCTAATTCCGATAAACGAGCGAAAAGTTAGACTAAAAAGAAAATCGGATCAGAAATCGCGACCAAAAAATCGCGGATTTAATCCGAGAAAAAGAGAAACGACGAACATTCGTTAAAACGAACGAACGGACGAACGCTCGCTATTTAAATAAACCAGAAAAACCGATCTATTTAAAAAAACCGAAACTAAAAAAACGAACAAAACCGTCGGAAAACCGAACGGTTTTTCGAGAAAGACCGGGGCGAAAAGAAAAAAAAACTACCTCCGGTGGTCCGGCGAACGGCGGTGGCGGCGGTCCGGCGAACGGCGGCGCGACTGCGCGGGCGGCAGCGGCAAAGGCGGCGGTGGCGCGGGGCTAGGGCGGCTAGGGTTTGGGGGGGGTCCGGCTGGGCCTCCCTGGCTTATAAAGTCGGACGGGCCTAGTGTCCGGGTCGGACACGACCCGTACGTCGGTTGCGTTTTTTTAAATAGTTACGCTTAGAAAAAAAACAAAAGGAATACTAAACGGACTCCAAAAGTCTCGAAATAAATTTTCTCTGGCTTCTAAAATCAAGCCACACAGGATGAACATTTATTTGGGGCCTAAATGCAATTTTGAAAAATGCGCATTTTTCGTAAATTCAAATAAAATAGCAAATAAAACCAAAATAAAATCTTAATTGATTTTTTTATTAAATCCTCAATATTTCTTTATTTTGGGAAAATCATTTTATTCCCTCTCTCATATTTTTTGTAATAGAAATAATTGAAGATAAAATAAATAAAATCAAAAGATCCTATTTTCAAAATTTGAGACAACTCAAATATGAAAATAACGAAATCCCCAACTCTCTCCGAGGGTCCTTGAGTTGCGTAAAATTTATAGGATCAACCAAAATGCAATAAATATGATATGCAATGATGATCTAGTGTATAACATTCCAAATTCTAACCTTGATGGAGGGAGAGAAATACACGAAGTGTGCGTGTGTGATTCCGATGCCCACGGAGAAATGAGATATGTATGTGTGTGAGAGAGATTGCACAATTCATTCACATAGCACTATCTAGCGATCGTGGACGTGCATCGCTTGAACATAAGTCAATATATACTTCGTATTGTGGCCAAATATACAATATCGATTCAACGTTATAAATATTGGACACTCACATATCACATTTTTTCTAAATAATCCTTTTCAATTATGCATGCCAAAGTTACAATGATGTTTCTTCAAACAACCAATGTAGCTATCATGTACATGCGCCATTGTTAGTCTTGCATTCAAATTTATTAGTCTTGGATGATTTAAGGTTCTATTATGAAGTAATATATGTAATATTCATATATGAATTCAACACCCATTTCTTTTTGTGCGCCTCTACGAAAAGCACGTCAATGCATTATGTTTAAAGTAAATAACCAATGGCACTAAATTATGTATTTACGTCAGAAATACATAGGCTGAATGTTTGATCCCCTTTTTTGTGAACGCGCCTCTACACCCGTATGATTGGCCGCGCCCGTGTGAATGTCCAAGTTATCAGTGCATCATGCTAGCTTATTGTCTTTTTTCTGGGGTGGACTTCACACCAGTTATTAACTGTTGACACGTGCCCCATGTAGACAGTCTCGCATGACCATCCCGCTAGAACTGTCCAAAATTAGTTCAAACTGGATATGAATGATCCCGCGGGCGGCAAAATCTCTTGCCTCTATCTAAAATTTCCGCCACCTAGTCTTTAGCATGCGAAATTCCCCTTTTGTCATTGGTGCATGGAGAACAACAGTTACAAATACCGCCCTCATTTACATAATAGGTCGGGCTGCTTTGGTAACTTCTGGTTCCCCCCACCACACGACACCCCCATTTCCTCTCCCCCTCCTGCAAAAATGACTAACTCCACAATACTTGGGCATATTACAACACGACGTCTGTACTTCATCGGCCTTTCTACCCCTCCCCTTTCGAAACACTAAACTGCTCATCCACCGGTGTACCAGAGCCCATTCGCTGCCAGCAGCATCCACCTCGCTGGATCTGCTTCTATGGCTGCATCTACCCCTCCCACCTCCCCCAGAAACAAGTAGACTACTCATCCACCACTGTACCATAGCCCATTCAGTGCCGGCCTTGTCCACGGCACCGGATCTGCTTTACCGGTCCTCTCGTCAACCGCAGCGCATCTGCAGCGGCTCCTTCGTACTCCCCACCAGAGACGCTTCGTCCACACCCCCCGAAGCCGCCCCACCGAAGCCCCCGTCGACGGCCTCTGATCCTCTTCGTAGACACCTTCCTCAAACCTACTGGAGCCGCTTTTCCAACCCCATGGTCAACCCTACTGGAATAGCTTCGCCTATACCATTCTCAACCCTACCGGGTCCGCTTTGCCAACTCACAAGTCCACGGCCTCAGATCCGCTTCATCGCACCCTCGTCCAACCAACCGGAGCAGCTTCTGATGCCCCATCCACGGCCGCAGATCTACATCGTCGACACCATCCTTAACCCAACCACCTGAGTAGCTTCACCGACGCCCGTGTTGACGGCCTCAGATCCACTTCGCCCACAACATAGTTCCCCTACCGGAGGCGCTCCATAAAGACCCAACTCCATGGTTCTAGATCTCCTTAACGGACCCCGACAGCTAGCACAGCGTCATCACCCTTGACGTTTCTAACCTAATTCTCACCGTCTGGCAAGATGCCAAGCACCCGCAACGGCCTAGAAACTTGTCACCTTTAAACTCGTCTAGCATCACCTGCCGATGTACTTCAAATATACTAACAGGTCGCTGTTACATGTTATGCAGCTGGAAAAAACTATAAAGACAATGTTTCTTCTGGATCTAACAGCTTCACTACAAAAAAATACACTTCCGTGATGATACGCGTTTGTCACAGTAGGTCACGTTTTCTGTCATGCATGTACATCCATGATGATTTTATGATAGAATCAAGATAGTCATACCTGTGCTGTCATAGAAGTGTTCCATGACATTACCAAAAATATCATCATGGAAGTGTCCACTTCCATGACGATAAATCGCGCGTCATAGAAGTGGTTTCGTCAAGGGTGACCGACACGTGGCATTCACCGTAACGGAACACCATTAAGCTAACGGGTCCAGTTTTGGATCCGATAACCCGTTAGCAGCCCCGACCAATGGGGATTTTCCACGTGTAAAATCATCATTGGCTGGAGGAAACACATGTCGGCTCACCGTTGGGACAGATGTCATCCACTCATTGGACCCAAAGCGCCTATGATAGGTCGACACGTGGCACGGCCCAACAGAGGCCCATTCCTGTGAAAAGGCCGGCCCGTTTGACTTGGTAAAAAGGTGGCGGGCCGGCCCACGACAAGCCTGTTAACGACCTATTCGCATATAGCCCATTTATAGCCCGCTAACCCAGGGCCCGTTTACGGCCTATCCGAATTAGGCCCAGTAGCGTCATTTGGGCCGACCAATATAATTCCAGCCCATTTTAACTTCCCGCCCATGTATGGCCCATGACATCTTTCAGCCCATATGAGGCCCTTATTACTCCCGGCCCATTAATGGCCCGTGGTAAAACTGGCCCGTAATGAACAGTGTATCACTTTATACCCATTAACGACACATGGTGAAACTGGCCCATAATGAACAATGTATCACTTTATACCCATTAATGGCCCATTATTCCGTTGGGCCATTTCCAGCCCATGTTATCTTTCGGCCTTCTCAGGGCCCATTTATTCTTGGGCTCATTTCCAACATTCGTTTACTTATGGCCCATTACTGTCATTTTCGCTTGTGGGCCAAATTCAGCCCGTGGTTACAGTCGGCCCGTTTGTGGCCCGTTAATACATTGGGCCGTTTTCATAGCGTCATCAAATACGGCCGATTAATGACGGCCCGTTATGGTCATCCCATGAATGGACGATTTCAACTCTAGCCCATTTACGGCCATAATGTGGTCTGTTATTAGCCCATGTTTGGACAACCGATCAAACGACCCATTGAAGGCCCATTGATGATGCGGCCCGTAGAAGGCCCATTGTGTGTATGGCCCGTATAAGGCCCATTGTTTCTACGCCACGTAGAAGGCCCATTGTTTCTACGGCCCTTAGAAGGCCCATTGTTTCTACGGCCCGTTGGAGGCCCATGTTAATTATAGCCGGTGGGCATCAAAGTTCGCCACCAGTGCAAATATAGGGAACACCCTACACTATAAAAAAATGGCTTGCTGTTTTCTTCAGCCGGTGGCTGCACGTTAAGAACAACTTTTGTATCGCACCAAAACAAATTATAACTATAAAACAAAAGGAAGGTCGACATAAAAGTTAATAGTCTAGAAGATAAATGCACCACCAGAAGTTCAGAAGCTCGGTTCATTTGACCTGACTGTTACGTTTTCATGTTGTATTGTCCGATGGAGCACCATAACCTTCGCCTTCAGTTCTCCTAGGCTCCTGAACAACATAGCAAATGTCTGATAGTCTGGTTTCAAAACCATGCATATCTTGACAACATCGAACAATGTCTCTCCTTGTTTCACAAAGGGTCTCTGTTAGGGAATGGACTTGTGTCTGGAGCGCAGATACAACATTGTTTTGAGCTTCCATATCTTGATCATGAGGCAATTTGGATGAGATTGCCTTAACAACCAACCCAGTATTACGCAGGAACGTGCTTTTGGCACTGTTAGTGGACAGGTACTGACCCACTACAGCAAGAGCTGACATTGCGGTTATAGTTGCCTCGGCACCTTAAGAAGATGGCGGTTCCACCATTTTTTCCATAGCTCGCTGAAAAGTTGAGGTTTTACATTAGTAGTACCAGAACAGAAGATATTAAGGAGGCAGCAAAACCAAACAAAACAGCTTTGGTCTATATACAGAACTTATTCTGGTGAACCCATGTAAAATATTAGTTGTATTTTATTGCAAAGTACATAATAAAACCAGGTTCCAAACATATGAACATGTACCATTGCTAATGTATTGTCTATTTCTTCACATTGTATTGAGGGCTAAGGATAAAGAGACGAAGTTTATAATACGGTAAGCGTAGTATGACACCATTCATATCACAAAACAACTGAGAATAGACAAATAGGCAATTGTAACGTTGTGTGGGCAAGTCTAGCACAGAACTAAATTATAGGTCAAGATCAAAGGAACATCACCCCTCTCTTTTAAACCTTGCAAGGTGCAATGATATGCTAAGACAATTGTGTATAAAATTGAAAAGAGTAAAATAGACATTAGTTGCAAACCATGCAGTTCAAGGCACAAGTAAGAGTAAGTAGTAGTTAAAAGGCATGAGGATTAAGGACTCACAATAGCGGCTTTGACTTGTGTAGTCATGCCCTTCTTCTTGCTGGTGTGACAGTCCTTGAAGATTTCCACAGCATTTGGTTCAGGTACGTTTTGGTCCTTGTGGGCTTTCCTCTGCATTTGGAACAAGTCAATATAGATCTGATAATATGGTATAGCGAAAAGAGTGAAACAACAACTAACTACAAGAGCCTCACAGTGTGCAATAGAGCTATTAGATCCCGTCGTCTGTTGGAATTTCACTTTCGTACGGTTGGCCTTGTTCTTTGAACTGTTGACCTACAAGAAGATATATTTGTGTGGCACATGCGTAAATAGGACTTCAACATGTGATCTGATCACATATATATAATGTACCTGATACTTCGGATCAGACCAGTGTTTAACGAGGTCCCTCCAGTCTTCATCCGATATATTTTCCACTTGAGATGTTTGGGAAAGTTCACTATTAGCCTTGCCTTCAAAGTGAGTTTTCCTCAAGTTATACCGATACTGTCGCAGAGCAGACTTGAAAACATGGGTGCAAGCTTGTCTGGTTTCATCATCTTGGTTATCCAACTTGAACCTCATATGTTGAAAATTATGGGAGTCTCATTATCAGCAACCTAGAAAGTATGGGATAGAGCAGGACGATATTACTAGTTTCCATACATAACCATACTTACAGATAAATGGTCAAGGAAGGTGTAGAACTGGGTTTCGTCTTTTTCATTCCTATACTGAATCCATGTCGGGAGGATACGTACATGACACCTAATGGCAACCGCTGCCTCTGATACTAACTTGGCTGACTCTATAGCATCACGTGGCCATTTTAAACCTGCCTCAAAATAGATCTCCATTCTTCCTCCTCTAGATTTAGTTAACCTATCGAGCATTATCCCTGATATTTGTTTCCTCTTGCGCCTAGGTGCTAGTCCAACAACGAATATAGGAAGTGTTAGTGTACATCAAACTGTGAGACTACATATAAAGAAGCATGCAACTGTAACTTGACTCCACCAACTACCTTCTTGATGTTGAAGCTCACAAGGTTCATCTGATCTTGCCAACTCGTCTTGTGTCAAGAGTGCTTGGGAAGTAGTGTCAGGTGGCAAGGGAGCTTGGGAACGTGCTGCTAGCTCAGTTGACGCATGAGTAACTCATGTAGTTGGTAATACTGTGGAAGGTGTTGCAAGAACTAGGGCTGTCTCTGCTTGTTTGGTGGCAGCTATTTGTTTCTGTTTGGCTTTTTCTGCAGCTTGTGTAGCATGGGATACCCTGTTTGTAGAATTTTCCGCTGGACATTGACCTTCTATTGCACCATCAGTACCAGCAGAATCTGCAGGATTCTTCCGGTTCCCGTTCCCTGCTTTCTTCCTCTTTCTCTGTGCCATGTTAAGTCAAGCCGACAAGGAAAACGAATAAAAAATTTAGTTCTTCAGAACAAATTGATGCGTGATACAAACGAACTGAACTTTGATGTTAGACAACCACATGATAGGGGGATGTAATATGTACGAAAAACAGGATGGGAGAGATAACCAGAACTATGATGTGTAAACTAAGCAGAAGACATTTCACTAAATTAGAAGCAATGCAATGGAAGGTAGACACCATATGAAAGATGCTACAAATATCGCTCTGCCAAGTTAACAGTGTCTCATCTTATTAAACAAATGTGAAGCAGTACAAGAAATAAATCATATGCAAGATGCAAACAACATCACACTACCAAGTTAGAGGTCTCTCGTCATTAGTGCCATTGCAAATTCACAGCTTATGATGTGTAAACTAAGGAGAAGGCATTTCAACAAATTAGAAGCAATGAAAGCTAGACACCATGTGAAAGATGCAACGAATATCACACTACCAAGTTAAAACTGTCTCGTCATAAGTGCCATTTCAACAAATTAGTAGTACAAGCTAGAAAAGAATGCGAGATGTAACCTATATCACACTCCGAAGTCAAATGTGTCTTATGATAAGTGATTGTTGCTGGTTACACAATAGTAGTAATTTGATGTAAGAACATGGTGTGATAGACAGATATAGTATGTCTAGAAACAGGAACACGTGTCTTATTCAAGTATAATGTGTAAAGTAAGCAGATGGAATTCAACAAAATTAGAAGCAATACAAGCTAGACATTACACATAAACATGCAACCACATATAACACTGCCAAGTTAGAGGGAGCACCGGTGATGGTGCACTAGGAAAGACGTGCTCATCATAAAAACAACTACGTTGAGTTTCTATGCATGTGTTGTTTGGAAATTATCTTGGGAGGATGGACGAGTAGAAACTGTAGAGGCCCTCTGTTTGGAAGGAGCACCTTTATCCGCTGCCTTGCTAACTTCCTTCTGCTTCATTGATTTTGAATTGTCAAGTAAAACGGACAAGAAAAAGCAATAAAATTCTCTCTTCAGAACTCATTCATGCATGATACTGACGATCACTACTTTGATGTAAGGCAAACACATGATACCAGGATGGAATATGTACGAAAAACAGGACGGCATGGCATGTTCACAACTGTTTGTGTAAACTAAGCAGAAACCATTCAACAAATAAGAAGCAATGCAAGCTAGACACCACATGAAAGATGCAACCAATATGACTCTGCCAAGTTAAAAGTGTCCCATCATAAATGGAATTTCAACAAGTTAGAAGCAGTGCATGCTATAAATCATATGAAAGATGCAACTAATATCGCACTGCATATACTAAAGGTGTCTCATCATATTGATTGATGCGGGATACAAAAAACAATAGTTTTATGTAAGGACATGCTTAATAGACAGATGTACTATTTACTAAATATAGGAAGGCATGTCACATTAACAAGTATAATGTATAAGCTAAGCAGAATAGCACATGTAGTTTAACCAGATTGGAAGAATTACAATCTAGACACAATATGCAACATGCAACCACATATTATGCTGCCAAGTTAGAGCAAGCACCTGTGATGCTAGTGTAGGGGAAATGCGGTAATCAACTACAGAGCTACGTTCACTATCTTCATCTAGCCTTGTTGTTTCTTGAGAAGCATGTCAGGAGGCTGACACTGCATTCTTTAAATGAGGAGTAGTCCACTTGCCTGACTGCCTCATCATAAGTGCTTGACGAGGGATACACAAGAACATTATTTTGATGTAAGAACATGGTTAATACAAAGATGTACCAGTATGTACCAAAAATAGAAAGGCATGTCGTATTGAAAGGTATAATGTGTAAGCTAACCAGATGCAATTTAACCAAATTGGAAACAATTCAAGCTAGACATCCGGCTGGAGTGGTGAGCAGGATCATCTAGGACCTAAGAGCCTGGTGGGAGGCGGGCTGCTTCGCCACCATCACGGCTTTTTAGTTGGCTTCGAGGTGATGCCTGTCTTTGCTGGGCTTGTCACTGGCTCGCCTAGTGCCCTGACTAGCTATTTGTCTTTTGGTGCTCACGGGATGGTGGTTCATGTAAAAAATATCTTTCCTTGTCTTAATAAAGACCGACTTCGGCCTTTCGAATAGAAGCTAGACACCGTATGGAACATACAACCACATATGACACCACAAAGTTAAAGCAAGCACCTGGGATGGTGGTTCATTGCGAGCGAGGTCATCCACTCCAGACCTACGTTTACCGTCTCCATCTGCTAACACTGCACCCTTTATAGCGCTGTAACGTGTCGTGCTTACCCGCGTAGAAAGCTGGAGCAATTTCTCTCTTTTCTTTTCTGCTTCTCTCGAGGCAGTCTCTGAAATACCATTGCATAAAAACACAATAGTGAGAGTATGGGTGAAGTGTGTGCAGAACTAGTCCACTGTAAAAGTAGCAGATAGCAGGTGGCTGAAAAATAAATGACAGGAGACATATGATAGCTCTACAAAATTGCATGGCAAACAAAATTAGATTATACTCCATATGATTTTGTAATATATGAGCACAGGAAATGCAGGTACTCCTCCAACACACCACCACATGTGGTCATATCAAGATAACAATTGACTGAAAATAAACTGGTCAGTCGATTTTTTTAATGAACCGTCCGATCCATAAGGAACGGGAAGATGGCCTTCATCTACCTCCCGCCAGTCACTGTTGATGATCTTTCTCGAACCGCCAGCGACCACCGGCCCAAACCCCTGCCTCCGCCGCCCCACCCTCCCCTCGACCTCACACCACCGCCGTGCTTGGCAGCGCCCCCAGGTCATCCCTTTAATCCCGGCCGACCTCCAGATCGGGCGCCAGCTGCTCTAGGCCCCACACACCCCTAATATAAACACCGAGGCGCTGCTTCCCTAACGCAATAGGCGGACTAGCGCCTGTTACACCGGGGAATGCTTCCGTTAATTAGGAATCAACTGACCAGGAATTGAAATTCAGGGGGGCGACAGACCTCTAACTAAGGTGAAATAGTATATGAGGAGAAACCTTGTGCATTGCGAGTTACTAGGACCATCTAGTATCAAGAAGAAGCGGTCAACTAGTGTTCTTCTGTGGGATGAATACTGTGCAAGCAGACACGTAAGATTTGCACGAATAAGGGAAGAGGAGTACCCTTATCGGTTGCCAGTGTGGTATCCTCCATATGTCGCGGCGATCTTCTTTTTTATCCCGGGGGAACAAATGTTTTGGAGAACCGTGGATCCTTGGACAAACCCGTGGACAAATTGTTGACTGTGTTGCCATGGCCGTATATCGGTGGAGGGGAAGCAGATCTGAGGCGGCGAAGGACGGCGTAGCAGGAACAGCTCCGGTGCGGTGGAGGGTGGCGAAGTTGGAGCGACAGCGGTGAGGCATAGGACGGCGTGGTTGAACTGGCTCGGGTATGGACGGCTTGGCCTCGGCTTCAACTACTAGCCATGGAGGGCGTTGCGGTTGAGGTTGCGGTGGACGACGACGTCGGGGTATCGGCTCTGGCATGATGGAGGAGGGTGGCAGTTGATGGGTGGGATGGGGTGGCGGACGGAGGACGCCGGGGTTTTGCGGCTGGTGGAGAGGTAGTTTTTGCGCCCACAGAGTACGAATGGGGAATCAGACAGGTGGGCGAGGGGGAGAACAATGTTTTGGTCTGGGACGCGCTTGTTTTTGGCCTTTTTAAACAGAAGATGGGTCGCGCTTGTTTGGGATTTGGGGAAAGTACAAACTTTGCCCCCTCTTAAATTTCGGACCTACTGCGGGTCAGGGTAGGATGGTAATCCTAGGTATCCCAAATAGTGGGCGGGAGCAATTTCGGCCACGCGCATGTGTGCTTAGGCGGCCATTGTGTATGAATGTTTTTCGGAGGCGGTTGTGTGGCATCTAATGAAGCTACAAACCTACCGCGGTTTAGACCTTTGGACGTCGGGCCGGTAGGTTTCACGGGTCAGAGTTATTAGAAAAGTAATTTCCTTGTACTACCAAACATTGGTCTCACGCGGTGTCGGGTGAGTAGAGGCTCTTTTGGCGCTTCGTTCGAAATGTTGAAACACGAGCATTCACATTTAGAGTATTCTTGAACTTTGAGGATTGACCTAAATAGAAAACGTTAAATTTGACCTTGTATGTTTGAAAACCTCTTTAAATTATCCGCTTCTTTTTGAAATTTTGACACTTGAAAATCCTATAAATACAATTATTTTGGAATGGAGGAGCTAAATTTGAATCTATTTTGTACACGACTACATATGCTATTATGTACAAAATCAGAGCAAAGATTGGTGCCCCCATAATTTAGGTATGATTTACAAATGCCATGAAATCAAATTCATATAATTGAATGGACTTCATGTTGAATTCAGTTTTTTTAAACCACCTTAAGTTGAATTCAAATGTATGCTAGTTCATAGGTAGCTATTTATAATGTTCATTGTGTAACTTTCGTATGTATAATGTGCTTTACACACACAACATGAACTATACTCACATTTATATTCGATTGCTAAAGCGATGCATTGTCTGGAGTTCAAAATACTAACTATGTGGATCAATTGTGTCAAATAATAACATAGACATGCTCAAATTCGACAGAATCTAGATGTCTGATGGATCAATGACCGTTCCTTTCGCGAATGATCCCATCCTAATATTTGGATACAATTTATATCTTTAATCAATGTACCAACGGTCTTTTACGTGTAGTTTCACTCTCCATCAGTGGTCTCTCACACATGCTCACACACTCTCTCCTGAGGTGTCTTTCTCGCACACATGTCGGTGTTCTGGGAACGGGTGTCCCCAGACTTGCATGCCTGCGGCCCACGGCATGGCTCTGCGAGCGGGCCCGTACGGCCCATCTTCACCAACAAGCGTTCAAGACCCTCACGAGGGGCCAAGCCTCGCGAGGCGGACGACACAAGACCTCCTCAGGAGCGGCCTCACCAGGATGGCTCGCGAGGGGCGGAGAGATCAAGGCCAGGCAAACCTCGCGAGGTTCCAATGACGTGAGCCATGACGATCCAGACCAGGCGGGCGCCAGCGCGCACAGTGTCCTTGTTTCCTCTTTGGTTCTAAGGAGGCAAGCGCAGACACAGAGTACCGAGGCGTCAAGCAAGCGTTTCCATATAGGTGCAACGAGACGAAGACTAGCAGGACGGCAAGACGGAGGTCACCGTGGAGCCCAAGACGGCATCACCACCAGAGCCTTTGGTAGGCAAAGACTGCTTTTGTCAGGATAAGATGTACTAGCCGCCCCCTTTCGAATTGGCCGTTGTTGGCTCCCTTCTCGTTTAATATTTGGGGAGAGGACCAAGGCCTCTATAAATAGGACTAGCCACCACCATAGCTAGAGGGAGTAATCTGGACAACCACAAGTCCGCCAAGCACAAGAACACCTCTCCCGAGGAGGCTGTTCATCCCCTTGTACTGTTCATCCTCAGCCCAAGAGGCAATCCACCACCACCACACTGGAGTAGGGTATTACAACACAACGGTGGCCCAAACTAGTATAAATCTTGTGTCCTTTGTGTTGCGAGCTTGTTGAGTTATTCCTTGAGATCTTAGAGAAGCTAGGACGTGGATCGGTAGGGGGAGATGTTCGTGCGCACCCCAGTGTTCGAACCTTGAGGGTTTCACTGGAACCCAAGATCCGACACTCTCGATATAACCCTCCCTCCCTCTCGTAACCATTTACGACTGTTTTCACTAACCTTTATCACAAGCACTCTTCCTCTCGCAAGCATACGCACGCACAATCCCCATCGGCCCTTTTTATATACATAGACCTGCCTACGTGTCTCATGTACGCACATTATCTTTAGGCCTGTCTCTCACACATTGTCTCACACCTCTCTTCCTAATCGACAAGTATGATTCTAGTAGAGCATTCTGTAGGATTCCCCTTAAAGTTAGGTTGGATGAATAGTAATATCAGAGATAAAGGGGTTACCTTAGTCCGAGAACCTAGGGTTACAAATCCTAGCCAGCTTTGTCAGTGGACACAGAGTCCTTCACAATTATGATATATTTTTCTTGTATGACTAGTCATCCATGGGTCTCCCTAAATGCATCACGGGCCGACCAATGTGGCGCAGGACGGAACCGAACGAAGGGCCTCACGTCGACCCACCGGACCTCACACGGTGACATACCCTCTGCCCCCACGTCTCGTTATCTTCTCACACCCACACATACCAACACAGACACCGCACACACAAAAAATATTCTCCTGGTGCCTCTATCCACTCCCCTTGCATATACACACTCAAGGGAATCTCTCGCCGTGACGTCATATTCGTCTCTCTCTAGACCACTCTCATTTCTTGTGCTATCTCTCCCATGCCCCCCCGCCGGCCCATATATCCATGCCTCTATCGAATACGTAATACACACACATACCTCTCTAGGCCCTACCAAATGCATCAACTACACATTCACACATGTTACATCACGTACCACATTGATCTAAAAAGCCCTCTCTTCACGTTTATTTCTCATACAACATTCCTTTTGAATAAAGTGTGGCCAAAAAATTATTTTAGAATTTCTACATATATAGAACATTACAAAGTTATATGGAGGAGTATGAACGCTAATTTGCATTGCATGGTACCCACAATGATATTTATTCCGCACTGTAAATTTGTATATTTTTATACTATATATAAAGTTAGTCATAATAAAGAGAAACGAAGAGCATCTCTCTCTCCATCGCATACCCCCTCTACGCCCCTTTCACGTACGCACACAAACTATCTCCAGGTCCTCTAAAAGTAAGCCCCCAGCACATTCACGCATGTTTCATCTTTCTCTCGCGATATATACAGTGACGATCATTGTATTTGAAGTGAAAGCACGATACATACATTGGACTTCAAAATCCACTCATTACGGTCACCATTTACATTTTGTAGTTATTATACAGTGACGGGCTCACCATACAACTCTGTATTTGCTCTAGACACGACTAGTTGACTAGTTAAACGCTCCACATGGCACCTCTAGTGTTGCATCACATTATCTCACTACCATCGGGCCCACCTGTCGGCTTGTATCTACTCTACATCTACACTCTTATAAAATACACTCTTATAAAAAATAGAGTTGGTGATGATGGTGTGCCTGCCATCCTACAATATAGGCTGTCCGATTTATATATGACGGATAGGAAAGAAACTATGGCAATTTTGCAAAAAGGTACCCACACACCTCTCCACATTTGCAAATAAGGCCTTCCCTCGTTCGTCCTTTTCTCTCACATGATAAACTAGTCATAAAATGCATCTTGATGTGACATGCAATGCATGGTCATCTTGCTAGTAAGCATGAAAACAAATGACAAAAAAATATTGGACGGTGGTTCGAAGTCATGACCGCGGGCATAGCGAACAAGGTGGCCTTGTATTGGTATGTTGAGCCATCTGTTTTAACACACAGGAGCTGGTGTGGTGATTATACACACACGCACGCATGCACACAAACTGCATGCACGCAACACTCACACGAACACATGCACCCACGCGTGCACACAACACTCACACATACACACGCAGCCACGCACGCACGCAACACTCACACGCACAGACGCATGCATGCATGCACACACCAGTACACCACACGACAAACACACACACTCACGGTCAAGTGCTCAACCTACACGTGCATGCGCACACATCAGGCCCTGACAGGCACATACACAACCAGGTGATTCCTGCGCACGGGTTGGAGTCTTCTCGCACCTGCGTAAATTTGTGTTTATCTGACCTGTTCCCTATGCGAACTGACAGGTGGGACCCACAAGGAACATGGTCAATTTAACCAGTCAACATGGTGCCACACAGACTATTTGGCCAGTCAACAGAGTGCAATCCGATGCTGAACCGTGAGCAAGTGACCGTATAATCACCGCAAAACATATATAGTGACCGTAATCAGCTTATTCTGAAGTTTGGTGAACATATTACGCTTTTCTCTCTATAGGACCTGCAAAACTACATCTCTGCACGTTCTCGCATGTTACATCTAACAACTATGCAATACAACACTACTACTACACTCTAACAAAATAAGTCATATGTGTTTTTAGTTTAACTAGATATCATATTGTTACTTAATTATTCAGTTTGCATACATTAAAATTGCCTTTGAAATGTATGGCCAGTATCATATACCACGCGGGAAAAATCACGCCCTTTCCTGTTTAATCGGGTTTGTATCGATGGATCGTGCGAAACAACAAAACTATAGTACTATATAATACAAGTGACAGTTCACTGGGCTATCGTGTCGTGTACTCCTCCGTCGTAAGAGTGGAGCGCTCGCTTTCATAAATCGTCTAGTCCCTTTCGCCGGCATGTGGGACATCAAGCTACCGGGTCCACATGCCATACCGGAATACAGTGCAGAGCAACCGGGGTGAAGCACCCAGTCATGGCGCCGGCGTAGTAATGAGCAATGAGGCGTCAAATCACAAAGCTGCACCTTTCCCATAGTTAAGTTGGAGGGACGAAGTAATAATGCTAAAAAAGAAGTTGGAGGGACGAAGCAACCATCATTTCACTCGTTGCTGAATCTGCTTCTCCCTCATCATCTTCATGTTAACCACCTGTTGCTTTTGCCGTTGTTCTGCCTCATGTGGGACGCGGATCGGCTTGGTAAAGCACTAACACGTGGGACCGCATGTTAGCAAACCGCCAGGACAACATCCTCCAAAAATAAGAAACCTCCCCCGCTATCCGCGTGGCAAAAGCACCTCCTTTTTATTAATCTTGATTATATTTTTTTTAGATCAATATAATTGAGATTTGTATAGATAGCACATAGGAGCAAAACGAAGTGGTACGGTTAAGGGCATCCACAATCTGTAGCCAAATGTGAAAATAGCTTTTGGCATCGTGGGAACCATTGTGGATGTTGTTTCCAAAGCCAAAAGGATGGAACCGAAGCTCCCTGATTGATTGATTGAAGGAATAGAAAAATGCAACGTCTCTCCTGTTTCTCCCATGCTTGGACGCATGTACAATATAGAGCACAGAGTCTACTCCCCTGTCCCTTCTATCACAAATCACAAAGCAGTGAGGCGTCAAATCATAAAGCACAGATGAAGCAACCATCATTTCACTCTTCGCTAACTCCGCTTCTCCATTGTCTTCTTTGAGAAACCATCTCACCGCACTAAGCTGGATGGACGACGCTATTGTGTACTAGTAGTACCAGCACATTTACATGTCCTTTGGTTCAACGGACTTCCTGGATGCAAATAAGGCGGTTTTCTCAGTTTGCAGGCAGCACTCGCAACGACTTACCGTGGTCTCCCACAATGGTGTTCTCCGTCGAACCCACTTCGCCAAACCACAACGTTCGAGATATCGTCGATGTCACTGCAATGGGGAAGGAAGTCGAATATAATAATTACTACCTCCATTTTTTGTACACAAGGCCAGTATATCAAAATTACAATTTGCAAAAGGCCACTAACACTAATCGAGGAAAAATTGACGGGATTTTTTTACCCTTGTTTTATAGCTGTGCATGCAGCCCGGGAGTGATGACAGACCAAAGGCATGCATGCAGCATGCATATAAGAGACAGGGGAAGCGCGCTTGCGGAGAATCCGAGAAGACTCAAGCAGGAATCAAGGAAAAGGAGCCAATGACTCCATGCGTATTAAGAGCCATACATTTCTCTAGGTCCTTGCATGCAGGGGTAAAATTGTCCAAAAGAATGCACAGGATGGTCTGCTTGGTATGCATGCGCCGAGTTATATGCAAACTAAAAAAGAATGGAGGGAGTATACTAGCAACCAAGGACATTAATATCCCCTGCATGCATGCGGAAGTGAGAAGGTTGGTTTGCATGGCGCTGCATTAATCAAGCGATGAGGAGTGAGATTGTTAGCTCTTTGGGCTTTGGAGAAAAAAATACGCATTAATTGACACGTGAAATGAGGATTTGTATCGTTTAATCCCGCGAAGGAAAACCCGGCTTTCTTTTTTAACACTAGTACTCCTAGTACATACTTATCCTGTTTGGGTCTAGGCCTTGCATTGCCATACTTCGCCACACATTTTTGCCAAGCTTGCCTAAAGTTTTCAAAATGAAAAGGAGGTACACTTGCGCACGACTGTCGCGGTCGCACCGCACCCTCACATGGTCGCTGCTGCACTCCGCGGTGGCACCGCACCCTCACACAGTCGCTCCTGCACGCCGCAAACCCAACCAAGGGAACGCACCCTCACTGTCAGGGGTTTGGTGCGACATATGCCAACGGGTGGCTTATCATGGTGGGGGCGAGTAGAACGTCGCCGGTGCCTGGAAACGGGATGAGGCGAAGACATGCACGCCGACGAATCTTACCCAGCTTCAGGGCTCTTCGGGGAGATAATACCCCTACTGCTGCTCTGCGGGGTCTCCGCATGATCACTATGGAAAAGTATTTACACGGTTGCTCCTTGAGCTGTTCTCTGGTGGCAGGAGAGGGCAAGGCTAGCTCTCTCCCTTCTATATGATCTGGTCTAGAGCTAATGGGGTCCAACCTTTTGCATGGGTGCCCTGGGGGGTTTATATAGGCCTACCCCCTAGGGGTACAATGGTAATCTGGCTGGATGCGGGCCCAGCCGTCAGTGCCTCTGACCTCCGTCTTCTCTGCTGACTGCTGGGGCCCGCCGACTGGCCTGGTACGGAGCCGACAGGCCGCGTCCGCCGCGGGCGGGTCTTGCCGGCTGCTGATTACTGTAGCCGTGCTTCTGATGACACGGGCTTGATCATGAGGCCGTGGCAACAGCCCGGCCGCCTGGCGGGCGATCACTGTTGCCACTCCCCATCACATCTTGATTAATGGCGCGTGAGCCCCGGGGGACGGCTCGGCCGACTCCCCCGGGCCGACTCCCGACGGGTCCGACTGGTGGTTCTCCTGCCGTCTCCCGAGGTCTCACTGACTGGTGGGGCCTGCTGCCTCTAGGCGTACAGACAAGCTGTCATGGGTACAGGATTCGGCCCTGTGGTGCTGATGTCAGGGCCGGCATGGCAACAGTGCCACATCGCACGGAGATCTTCCAGGGTACGGCGTGCTGTGGCCATGCCTGCCCTTGGTGAGGGGCGGGGGTGGCTTCGCTGTAGCCACGCCCCTGCCTTGTCCCCTTTGATGAGGTCATGGGGTTTGTTGGAGTCGCAGGCCGACTCCCCAAAGCCGGCTTCTCTGGAAGTCGTCCCAGGGACTCGGCCGTGTGTGGGGCAGTCGGCCGTCTCACTGCCGACTCCTCAGGAGGCGGCCCTTCGTCCTAGGGTCTTGAGGGGCGCAGCCGGCCCAATGTCTTGAAAGGTTCTGGGCCTCGGGTTGGCCTACCCGCGGCCCATTACTCCAACACTCACTGACACGTGTTGTCGCGTGTGAACAAACCAAACTCACCCATCCTACCGCTGACACATAATTTTCGTTCATAGAGTATGTTTATCCAACCGCATGATGGGGAGTATCCGTACGGCCCGTGCGGTGGTCTATTGGGGAAGAAGAAGAGGTGAGGAAGAAGGGATAGGAGACGTAGGATATTCATCCAACCGCCTGAAATGGTAGACTGACCAAAGTTAGGCGACTTGCATAACAATATATGTTTTTACATAGCAAAAGATCCATAAAAACAACAACATAAATAAAAACTATCACTGCTCGCGGAACGAGATGGCGTCGTCGTCTTTGGCTGCCGGCGTGAACCAGCCGTAGCTGCCGACGTGTGTCTCCGCACCGTGGTTGTACTCGGCCTCCAGCTACTCATTCACGCGGAGCGTGTGGGCGCTCTGCACGGACGAGAGCACCGCCCGGTTCAAGTTGAGGATGTCCAGTTCCGCCTGTAGGAGGGCCTCGATGGCAGTGGCATCCGCGCGCTTCGCATCAAGTCGAGCCTCCCCCGCCAGATTCAAGTCCAGGACGTCCGGTTCCGCCTGCAGGAGGGCGTCAATGAGAGCGGCATCCGCGTGCTCCGCGTCAAGTTGAGCCTCTGCCACCCGGTTCAAGTCCAGGACGTCCAGTTCCGCCTGTAGGAGGGCCTCGATGGCAGCAGCATCCGCGCACTCCGCCTCAAGTTGAGCCTCCGCCACCCGGTTCACAACCACGACACTCGGTTCCGCCTGTAGGAGAGCCTCGATGGCAGCGGCATGCATGCGCTCTGCGTTGAGTCGAGCCTCTGCCTCCCGGTCCTCCTTTAGTATCGCCAGGTTGAACCGCTGGTCCGCCTGCACCATGGGGGACTCGGACGCCGACACGAAGTCGATGTCCATCGTTTCATACCCATCGGGGGCCTTCTACGCTGCGACCTCCGCCATGAACACTGGATCGGCTTCCTCCTCCTCGTAGCTTGGCTCTAGAGAACTCGGGGATTGGCCGCCGCAAAGCGAGCTTGGGAGCGGAGGTTTGTGGCGCCGACCGCCGCCGCGATTTCTGCATGGCGCTCTAGCGTCAGCATCTTGTAGTACGTGATCTTGCGGCGCACCATGGATTTCCGGCAAACTAGGGGACGCTTGATGCGGGCTAGGGGATCGAAAGATGGGGGAAGGGGCTAGAGATTAGGTGTGGTTTTAGGGCAGTGGCTGGCGTAGGCCGAGCAGCGAAGGTTCTAGTGTGAATAGTGGTTTCAATGATGACCGGTCAATCGGTTCTGACTGTACATCGCTCTTGTCACGTTCACGTTGCAGCCGGCAAGCGGGACCCTCCACGTCACTCACCGAATGGAACACGCTTCATCTTGCGTTTTCGCTCGCTTGTGGGACCGCAGTTGAGAGAAAACCGACTTCCCTCCCCCTCCCCCGACGGTGTCATTTATACTACCACTCCCTCCATTTTATGCAGAGTAAATAAAAACAGAGGGAGTATACTATGGATGAGGATACCCTAACGTGGCCGAATCCATTGAGTAACTGACATGCAGGACCTAGTAAGCATGGGGTCCGCCAGTAAGTGGCCGAAAGGGAGGGTAAGGCAGGGATACCTACGTTAGAGTATCCACTTCCACTACTAGGCCTCATTCGGTTTGGAGGATTTTCGTAGAAAAAACATAGGAACAAGGATTTCGGAGGAAAATTTCCTATATATGCATTCAGTTTGTAGGAAATGCGTACAGGAATTTCGTAGGGATACTACTCATTTCCTATGTTTTTGGAGGAAACTACACATCCAGTCAAAGCTCATTTTGCGCGTAGGAATGAGGCAAGTACATTCCTTAGGATGGCAAGTGCCATCCTATCAAATTCCTATACTACTCCTAATTCCTACGTTTTGATTTCCTCCAAACCGAATGAGCCCCTACTTCCTCCTTACATTTACTATACAGGGCCTAATGCGTTTTTCGAGGCTAACTTTGACCAAATGTTAGAGTAATAATATATGACATGCAACTTACACAAAGCATACTCCCCTTACTTTTTCACATCTCTCTCCTCCACATAGGCCCTATATAAATGGAAGGAGGGAGTACTACTATGAGCAGTGCATACTTTAGTACGAATGTTGTCAGTACTCCACTAGTACTATTGGACAGGGAGCTTAAAAAAGTTACTATTGGACTGGCTATACGTGGCGAAATCCTAGTAGGAAGAGCATGCACGAGAACAAGCACATTCATGTGGTTGAAAACAAATTGGAAACCATCTCAAGTACAAATCTAGGAGTACTTACGAATCTAATGATATTGATTGGGCGTTGTTGAATGATGATACTTTTTGATCAAAGTAGAGATACTTTGACTACACATCAAACTTATATGTAAACTAGAAAGGATAGGAGGGAGTATATTGTACGTTCAAAAACGAAACAAACATTGAATACCCTTTTTATATGATTTGCGGATGCTATGATCACCGGTTCAAAATTTTGAATCCGCCTTAGGTATCACACATGCCCCCACTCGTTCTCTCTCGATTTCATCTCGGGGTCTGGAGATTGATTGAAAGAGGACTAGGGTGGGTGCAATACGTTCGTTTTGCTTATGAACGTACAATATGCTCCCTCTAATCCCCACAGACCC
>NC_041384.1:286854494-286916160 GCF_002162155.2 Triticum dicoccoides
AACGCTCACTGTTCATCCAGAGGTAGCATCGATCGGCTTCAGTTAGTAGCAGTAGTGAAGGAATCGCTCAATCGGGTTCAGTTAACAGCCATCGATCGATCGCTCGGGTTCAGTAATGTGTAGCCTGCAGTGCAATCGCTCGGGTTCAGTTAGAGCCCAACGCCTCGCTCGGGTTCAGCTAGAGCCAACACCTCGCACACACGCGCTTACGTGTACGAGAGAAATGCGCATCGCTCGGCCCCCGACCTCCCACCGTAACCGGGAACTCCCCGAAATTTTCCTCGCCCTCGCTTGTACCACGGTTTTTTCCATCATGGACGGCCCAAAGAATGTCATGCAGCTGCGTCTCCGGCCTGCCTAGGACGAAAAGCCAATTTTCTGTCATGATTTTTTCTCAGAGAAGTAGGAGCCCACACATCTATGATGATACCGGGTTTTGTCACAACTATCGTCATATAAGTGTCATATGTATGACAGAAAAAAAATTCGTTCGGCCCAAAATGTCACGGATATGTCTTTTTTTGTAGTGTATGCCCATCATATTAGGACTAAATTCATAACCTAAGAAAATTACCATGTTGTTTAAAACACTCAAAATAATATAAGTGAGGCACGAGAGTTCAATAATTTCTTCAAAATAAAACCACCGCCATGCTATAAAAAGGTATAAGTGAAGCACTAGAGGAAACGACAAACTACTACAAAAGATATAAGGTGAAGATCAATGAGTAGTTGAATAGTTATGTAACTATGTGAAGACTCCTTCTCATAAATAAAATTTCAGATCGTAATTACTTTATTCAAACAACAAGAAAATCAAAATAAAATGACATTGCAAGTATAGCACATATCATATGAAGAAGCAAAAAACTTAGGCTCAACCAAAACTGGCTGATAGTTGTTGAAGAAGAAAGGTGGGATGCCAACCGGGGCATCCCCAAGCTTAGATGCTTGAGACATCTTGAAATATTAATTAGGGATGCCTTGGGCATCCCCAAGCCTGAGCTCTTGTGTCTCCATAATTCCTCTCATATCTTAGTTTCCCAAAATCTTAAAACTTCATGCACACAAAAACTCAACAAGAACTCGTGAGATAGGTTATTATAAATCCATGTAAAACCTTATCATTCTCTACTGTATAAAATCACTAAAATTATAATTTGAAATTGCATGCTAAATGATTCTGCATATTTAAGACTCCTATCCTCAAATAGAGTAGTTAAACAAGCAAACATATGCAAACATAACAACAATCTGTCTAAACATAACAGTATGTAAAAGAATGCAAGAGGAATCATACTTCCCTAACTCCAAAAATTCTTAACAATTACCACACTGTAGAAATTTTGTTGTTACTCATTATGTAAAAATTTCAGGATTTTATCATGTTCTGACTATTCACCAATATTCATAACATAACAGCAAACTTTCTATTTTTAAAACAGCAACATATAGACTTGTAAAATAAGCATGGTAAAGGCTATACTTGACCTTTTTATTGAACTAAAAGATGGAAAACATTAATCTAAATAGCAGCAAGAAAATCCTAATAAAACACAATGACTCTCCAAGCAAAACACATATCATGTGGTGACTAAAAATATAGCTCGAAGTAAGGTTACCGATGAACGAAGACGAAAGAGGGGATGCTATCCAGGGCAGACCCAAGCTTAGGCTCTTGGTTGTCCCAGGATATTACCTTGGGGTGCCTTGGGCATCTCCAAGCTTAGGCTCTTTCCACTCCTTGTTCCTAGTCCATCAAAACTTTACCCAAAACTTGAAAACTTCACAACACAAAACTCAATAGAAAACTCGTAAGCTCCGTTAGTATAAGAAAGCAAATCACCACTTAGGTACTTTCAGGACAAGGTTCATAATTTTTCTCACATGATGGCTACTGTACCCTATCATTTCTACAATTTACATTAAGCAATATAAGCCATAGAAACTAGAAAACAAGCAAACTACGCATCGAAAACAGAATCTATCAAAAACAGGACAATCTGT
The DNA here is from genome assembly GCF_002162155.2 of Triticum dicoccoides. NCBI lineage: Eukaryota > Viridiplantae > Streptophyta > Magnoliopsida > Poales > Poaceae > Triticum > Triticum dicoccoides. Next base: position 286,856,502 of record NC_041384.1, read on the forward strand.
TGTAGTCTGTAACTCTCGAATACTTCTGTAACTCCAAACATTCTAAAAAATTAGGACAACATAGACAATTTTTATATCAATAAACTGTAAAATATTCAAGAATCTACCGTGTTCTAGCAGACCAGATCAATTCTGTTTCTGGGCACAAAAGTTTTTGTTTTTTCACATAATCAAATCAACTATCATCCACACTATCCCAGAGGCTTTACTCGGCACTTTATTGAAACAAAAGCTACAAAGCATGATTACTACAGTATCCTAATCATGTGAATAGTCAATAATAGTAGGGGTAAATATTGGATTGACTCCCAACAAGAGATTTTCTTTAATGCATTTTTAGCTATGCATGATGATTTCAATGATGCTCACATAAAAGATAAGAGATGAAGCATAATGGGAGCATCATTAAGCATATGACAAGCATATTGAATTCCAACCCACTTCATATGCATTGTGATTTTGTGAGCACACAACTTAGGGGAACAAGAATCAACTTGCATAGGAAGGTAAAACAAGTTTCAAGATTTTCAACACATAGACAGGAAACTTAATATTATTGCAACTCCTACAAGCATATATTACTCCCTCATAATAATTTTTAGTAGCATCATGAATGAATTAAAAAATATAACCATCACATAAAGCATTATTTTCATGATCTACAAGCATACAAATTTTATTACTCTCCACATAAGCAAAATTCTTCTCATTCATAGTAGTGGGAGGAGCAAATTCAACAAAATAGCTATCATGAGATACTTGGTTAAAATCATGATGACAAGTTTCATGGTTATCATTACTCTTTATAGCATACATTTCATCACAATAATCATCATATATAGGAGGCATGCTTTCATCATAATAAATTTGCTCATCAAAACTTGGGGGACAAAAAATATCATCTTCATCAAACATAGCATCCCCAAGCTTATGGCTTTGCATATCATTAGCATCATGGATATTCAAAGAATTCACACTAACAACATTGCAACCATGCTCATCATTCAAAGATTTAGTGCCAAACATTTTAATGCATTCTTCTTCTAACACTTGAGCACAATTATCGGAATCTGTATTTTCATGAGAACATTAAAAAGATGAAGCATATGAGGCAACCTCAATTCCATTTTTTGTAATTTCCTTTTATAACCTAAACTAGTGATAAAAAAGAAACTAAAAGATTCAATTGCAAGATCTAAAGATGTTCCTTCAAGCACTAATCTCCTCGGCAACGGCGCCGAAAAAGAGCTTGATGTCTACTACACAACCTTCTTCTTGTAGACTCATGTTGGGCCTCCAAGCGCAGAGTTTTGTAGGACAGTAGCAAATTTCCCTCAAGTGGATGACCTAAGGTTTATCAATCCGTGGGAGGCGTAGGATGAAGATGGTCTCTCTCAAACAACCCAGCAACCAAATAACAAAGAGTCTATTGTGTCCCCAACACACCCAATACAATGGTAAATTGTATAGGTGCACTAGTTCGGGAAGAGATGGTGATACGAGTGCAATATGGATAGTAGATATAGGTTTTTGTAATCTGAAAATATAAAAACAGCAAGGTAACTAGTAACAAAAGTGAGCAAAAACGGTATTGCAATGCTTAGAAACAAGGCCTAAGGTTCATACTTTCACTAGTGCAAGTTCACTCAACAATGATAACATAATTAGATCATATAACAATCCCTCAAGATGCAACAAAGAGTCACTAATAGCGGAGAACAAAAAAGAGATTATTGTAGGGTACGAAACCACCTCAAAGTTATTCTTTCTGGTCAATCTATTGGGCTATTCCTATAAGTGTCACAAACAGCCCTAGAGTTCGTACTAAAATAACACCTTAAGACACACATCAACCAAAACCCTAATGTCACCTAGATACTCCAATGTCACCACAAGTATCCACGGGTTTGATTATATGATATGCATCACACAATCTCAGATTCATCTATTCAATCCAACACAAAGAACTTCAAAGAGTGCCCCAAAGTTTCTACCGGAGAGTCAGGACGAAAACGTGTGGCAACCCCTATGCATAAGTTCACAAGGTCACAGAACCCGCAAGTTGATCACCAAAACATGCATCAAGTAGATAACGTGAATATCCCCTTGTCACCACAGATAAGCACACGCAAAACATACATCAAGTGTTATCAAATCCTTAAAGACTCAATTCGATAAGATAACTTCAAAGGGAAAACTCAATCCATTACAAGAAGGTAGAGGGGGACAAACATCATAAGATCCAACTGTAATAGCAAAGGTCGCAGTACATCAAGATCGTGCCAAATCAACAACATGAGAGAGAGAAGGATCAAACACATAGCTACTGGTACATACCCTCAACCCCGTGGGTGAACTACTCCCTCCTCATCATGGAGAGCACCGGGATGATGAAGATGGCCACCGGTGATGATTCCCCCGTCCGGCAGGGTGCCGGAATAGGGTCCCGATCGGCTTTTGGTGGCTACAAAGGCTTGCAATGGTGGAACTCTCGATCTTGGTTCTGTTTTGGAGGTTTGGGGATATATAAGAGGTGTTGGCGTCAAGAATAAGTCAGCAGAGTCCATGAGGGTCCCACAAGGTTGAGGGGCACGCCCCTGCCCTTGTGGTGTCCTCGGGACTCCTCTGGTGCATCTCCGGTACTCCGGGGGCTTCTTTTGGTCCATAAAAATCGTCGTGAAGTTTCAGGTCAATTGGACTCCATTTGATATTCCTTTCCTGCGAAGCTAAAAAAAAGGGAAAATAGAAACTGGCACTGGGCTCTAGGTTAATAGGTTAGTCCCAAAAATCATATAAAATAGCATATAAATGCATATAAAACATCGAAGATAGATAATATAATAGCATGGAACAATCAAAAATTATAGATACGTTGGAGACGTATCACTCTGGCATGCAAAAGTTGATCTTTGGTCTCATCATGGCCTCCAGGAAACTACGCCACTACTTCCAATCCCATGAGATTACGGTTGTCACTCACTTCCCGTTATAGAGGATACTCCGAGACCCTGAGGCTACCAGCAGAATAGTGGAGTGGGCTTTGGAGTTATCTAGCTTTGGCCTGAAGTTTGAGAGCACATCAACAATTCAGAGTAGGGCATTGGCAGAGTTTATTGCCGAATGGATGTCAACCCGTGATGAGGAAGTGCTGGAAACAGTTATCCCTGGCAAGGAAGCGCCCCAGGAATGGATCATTTATTTCAATGGCTCCATTACCCTACAAGGTGCAAGGGCTGGCGTGCTTCTCGTTACCCCCTCTAGGGAGCACTTGAAGTACGTCGTCTAGATGCACTTTGCCCGGGAAGAGGCAACCAACAATATAATAGAGTATGAAGGGCTCCTTGCCGGGCTTAGGATTGCTACCGAATTGGGAATCAAGAAGCTGATCATTCGAGGAGATTCGCAGCTTGTGGTGAGACAAGTCAACAATGATTACCGAAGTCCATTTATGGAGGCATACATTGAGGAAGTGAGAAGATTGGAGGAGCACTTTGACTGATTGCAAATGGAGCATGTACCCCATGCGGAAAACAGCATAGCTGATCATCTGTCAAAGTGTGATGTGCAGAATCTTCCTATGGAACCAGGAACTTTTGTTATCCATCTTACTCAGCCCTCCGTATCCCCAGCAACAATGGCCCAAAAAAAGGAGAAAGATGGACTTCGGTAAGCCTCCCCCAGTAGAGCCCCCCGGGGCTCCTAGCCGGGACCCTGCCAGGAACAACTCATCATCACTTGCCGGACGTCACCCTCCAACCGGGCCTATGGTCCCCAAGGACGAGGAACGTGCCCCCGCAGTTGAGGAGGTGCCGCTAGTCCTTGTTGCCGAGCCTCAGGCTCCAATTGGGTAAGGCACATAGTCCACTTTCTCCGAACAGGAGAACTTCCCGATGACCAAGATGAGGCTGAAAAGAGTAGCCCGGAGGCCGGGTATGTATCAGTTTGTCGATGACACTCTATATAGAAGGAGGCCCAACGGTGTCAAATTGAAGTGCATCTGCCAGGGAGAAGGAAAGGAACTGCTGGCTGAGATACACAAATGCATGTGCGGATCCCACATTGGATCAAGGGCATTAGTTGGGAAAGCATTCCGACAAGGATTCAATTTGGCCCACAACCCTCCAAGATATGGTCGAGCTAGTCACCAAATGTGAAGCCTGTCAGTTCCATTCCAAGAATATCCACTTGCATGCCCAAGCTCTTCAGACAATCCCTTTGTCATGGCCAATTTTGGTCTGGGGGCTCGATATCCTCGGCACATTCCCTCGAGTTGTCGGGGGCTTTGAATTCTTGTTCATTGCTACTGACAAGTTTATGAAGTGGCCGGAAGTAGCTGTTGTGAGAAAGGTGACTGCTCAGTCAGCTATCAAGTTCTTGAAAGAATTGGTGTGTCGTTGAAAATGCAACTATCCTTGGGTGGTTTTGGTAATTCCTAACAACATATAGCTCATTGAGCTAATACTATTTCAAGATAAATATTTTAGGAAAGCTCAATGATTGGCATGGCATGGATTAGAAATGTGGACCCCTCAAAATGCTAAGGACAAAATATTGGCTCAAGCTCTAAAGCTCAAGACTCTACATTTTACCTTTTAGTGATCCAAGATCACATTGAGTCCATAGGAAAAGCCAATACTATTAAAAGGGGATGAAGTGTTCCTTAATGAGTGACTTTCTCAAAATGCTTAGTGATATGCTCCAAAACCCTCAACCACTTCCTCATATCCACATATGTCCCAAACCAAAAGTCAAACTTGGCCCCACCGAAACTTTCTATCCGGCACCACCGAGTTGAGTTGACAGAGCCATTGCCACAAAACCCTAGTCTTTTGGGTCTCACTGATAGGGATCTCGGTCTCACCCAGATGCGATTGTAAACTCTCTATTTCCCTTTGTAATATTCGGTCCAACCAAAATGAGCGATCGGTCCCACCGAGTTCACAATGCAAACTCTCTGTTTCCCCTTCGTAACGTTTTGGTCTCACCGAGATGAGCGAATCGGTCCCACCGAGTTTGCCTGACCAACTCTCTAGTTAGCTTATTGCCAAAGTCGGTCTCACCGAGTTTGTGTAATCGGTCTCACCAAGATTACATTATGCCCTAACCCTAATGAAATCGGTCTCACCGATTTGACATGTCGGTCCCACAGAAAATCCTAACATTCACATTTTGAACTAAATCTGTCCAACCGAGTTTCATTATTCGGTCCCACTGAGTTTGGTGATTTGTGTGTAATAGTTAGATTTTGTGTGGAGGCTATAAATACCCCTCCACCCACTATTCATTCAAGAAGAGAGCCATCAGAACATGCCTACACTTCCATCATACAATTTTTGAGAGAGAACCACCTACTCATGCATTGATGTCAAGATATTCCATTCCAACCATATGAATCTTGATCTCTAGCCTTCTCCAAGTTTCTTTCCACTCAAATCATCTTTCCACCAAATCCAAATCTATTAGAGAGAGTTGAGTGTTGGGGAGACTATCATTTGAAGCACAAGAGCAAGGAGTTCGTCATGAACACACCATCTATTACCTTTTGGGGAGTGGTGTCTCCTAGATTGGTTAGGAGTCACTTGGGAGCCTCCGTCAAGATTGTGGAGTTGAACCAAGAAGTTTGTACGGGCAAGTAGGTCGCCTACTTCATGAAGATCTACCCTAGTGAGGCAAGTCCTTCGTGAGTGACGGCCATGGTGGGATAGACAAGGTTTCTTCTTCGTGGACCCTTCGTGGGTGGAGCCCTTCGTGGACTCGCGCAACCGTTACCCTTCGTGGGTTGAAGTCTCCATCAACGTGGATGTACGATAGCACCACCTATCGGAACCACGCCAAAAAATCTCCATGTCTACATTGCGTTTGCTCCCTCCAATCTCCTCCCTTTACCTTCATGTGCAATGTTTTACATTCCGCTGCTATACTCTTAGACTTGCATGTGTAGGTTGATTGCTCGGCTAGTGCTAAGTTGCTAAAATCTGCCAAGACTTAAAATTGAGAAAAGGCTAGATTTTTATTTGGTCAAGTAGTCTAATCACTCCCCCTCTAGACATAATTTCGATCCTACAAGTGGTATCAAAGCATTGGTCTCCATTTTCCTTGATTTCCATAGCTTTTGGTGATCATAGCCTTGGTTTCACAACCTAGGGGAGTATGGTGTCTAGCGAGGGAAATTACCACCGTAGAGGTCCTTACTTTGATGGTACTAATTTTGCTAGTTGGAAGCATAAGATGAAAATGCATATTCTTGGACATAACCCCGCCGTTGGGGCTATTGTGTGTATTGGCTTGCAAGGTGAATTGTTTGATGGGAGAGAACCGAACCGTGAAGCTACCGCGGAAGAGTTGAAGATTCTACAACACAATTCTCAAGCTTGTGATATTCTCTTCAACGGGTTGTGCCCCGAAGAATTCAACAAAATCAGCCGTCTTGAGAATGCAAAGGAAATTTGGGATACTTTGATTAATATGCACGAAGGTACCGACTTCGTCAAGGAATCCAAATTGGATGTACTTCAAAGTCAACTTGACAAGTTCAAAATGAAGGATGGTGAAGGTGTTGCTGAAATCTACTCTAGGCTTGCGCTCATCACAAATGAGATTCTCGGCTTAAGAAGTGAAGAGATGACCGATAGATTCATCATCAAGAAGATCCTAATAGCCTTGGATGGAAAATATGATACATGTGCACATTGATCCAAATGATGCCCAATTACAAAGATCTCAAGCCAACGGAAGTCATTGGAAGAATGGTTGCTCATGAGATGTCACTTAAGGATAAGGAAGAGCTTCACAACAAGTCAAGTGGTGCTTACAAAGCCTCATGTGATGCTCCCACATCATCAAGTGAGAAACAAGCCTTAAATGAAGAATTGAGCCTAATGGTGAAGAACTTCAACAAGTTCTACAAGAGTATAAGCAAGGAGAGAAGTTCCAAGTCAAGGTCGTACAATGACAAAAGATCTTCAAGTCGTGAACAAAATTGCTACAATTGTGGAAGACCCAGACACTACTCCAATGAGTGTACGACTCCCTACAAAAGAAGAGAAGATTCTCCCAAAATAAGAAGTATAAGAGAAGAATCACCACAAAGAGAGAGAAGGAGTAGAGATGATCATTACGAACGAAGAACATCACGGAGAAGCAAGGATTCGGAAAGGAAGGACAAATCATCGAGGAGCTACACAAAACGAAGACATCAAGCTCATGTTATTAAATGGGTATCCGGCTCTGGCTCTGACTCTGACAATCACTCCGAGAGAAGCCATCACTCCGACTCCGAATATACTCAAGATGAATGTGTTGCCGGTCTAGCACTTGTGTCAACCAACTCCTACGACATATTTGAGTCACCAAATGAAGGAATTGGAAGATTCTTCATGGCTAAAGGCCCAAAGGTATCACACCCTGAGTATGTTCATTTCAATAGTGATGAAGATGATTTGCTAGGTGATGATGACTTACTTGTTGACAATTCAAGTGATGAAAACTATGATGAACATGCTAATCAAGATAAAACGAATGACAATGATAAGAAGGAGATTGAGCGTCTAACTAAAGAACTAAACACTCTTAAGTTAGCTCATGAAACTACCTTGGAAAATCATTGAGAGCTTTTAAGGACTCATGGAAAGTTACGCTTTGAAAATCTCAACCATGAGCAAGAGCATGGGTTCTTAAAAGCGATCAATGATGATCTTCGCAAGAAAAGTTCTTCTTACATTGCGAAGCGTTTACTCTTGTCTACTTACATGCCACAAGTTAAATCTAGCAACAAGAGTAAGAAAGATTCTTCTTCTAGTAGTAACAATAATCAGGCTAAATCCAATGTTGTTGCTTCTAGTAGTTCTCTTGATTCCACTAATGATTATCTTAGCCAAGTTACACTTGAGCAAGAAAATAGCTTATTGAAGGGAATTATAGAGAAAGGTGTTTACAAGAGCCTTGCCAGAAATAAGCAATTTGAGGAAATTGTACGCAAGCATGGAAGACACCAGAAGAATCAAGGAATTGGTTTTGAACGAAGGTTCAATGCCAATGGAGTTGAGCGGGAAGAAGATCAATACCCCAAGACGAAGTTTGTTCCTCCACAAGAGAAGTATGATCCTACTTCTTTCCAAGGAACACAAGCTCAAGATGATCTTCCACCACAAGACCACAAGAAAAAGGGCAGGGACAAGCTTCAAGAGGAGATTGATGCATTTGAAGAAGCTCCCAAGGCGTCAAGTGGGTTCCAAAGACTACATCAAGTTCCACTACATCAAGTTCCACTTCATCAAGTACGACTACAACTCCAAGGATTCACATCAAGATGGTGTGGATCCCGAAGAACAAGAACTAGAGAGTTCTTGAGGGTGACTCCGCCAGCATACTTCACTCATATCTTTTGGCAAGGACATGTGCAAACAACTTCCATATCTTGCACTAGTTCAAGGAGTCACAAACCCTATTGTTAGTAAGACAAGGGACAAGGTAACCTAATGCTTTCATGGACATCATCTTATGCGAACATCACTCTATGTCTACGGATATCCTTGTTTGTTCCTTGTGGGACTAACCCGTGTAAGTATTGAAAGTGCAACTCACTCCAATGGATTGCTCCAAATGATCTACATCAACATTGAGCATCTACATCTTCAACACCTACATGAAGTCATCGTCGACAAAACCCAAGGTTAGTTCATCCCTCTTAGGGGGGATATCACATCTAGGGGGAGCTTTACTATAATCAGTTGAGCTAAAGCAACTCTAATGGTGTGAACACAACAATGCTTTATGTACAAGTGGAAACCCCACTTGTGCTTAAACGATGAGTATGACCTATGATCAAATGTTCTCATTTGACTCCTCTGTCAATATACTCATATATAGATGATCTAGTCATCGCCAATTGCTTGATAGATGCTAGTGTGTTTGTGCATGCTTTGCCACATATTTCATTTGCCATTTTCTTGTGTGAGCATCTTGATTGCATATTTTACTCATTCAAGGACATTCACTTGTTGTTTTGATTGTTTGGCGTTTTTCTCTTTTGCCAAGTGGATGGACAAGAATGCCTAAGAACCCCCTCTAGCTATCTATGATTTTCTCGTCTCAAACTCTATTCATGCTACATCACAAAGTCAGATTCAAACCACCCTATGTGAGGAGCACTCGGAGTCCCCGATTCGGCATAGACTTAAACTTCCAAAACCTCTTTGTGCATTTCGGTATGACCGAGTCATCCACTTTGGTCACACCGAGTTCACTAATTTGATCTAGGTTTTCCATCTCGGTGCAACCGATTTGAACCTTTCGGTCCCACCGAGTTGCAGTAACCGCTTGTGATTCTGCATCTCGGTGCCACCGAGTTGTTCCACTCGCTCACACCGACACGGTCATGATATATATACCCACGGGTGAGATTTTGGAAATTTCTTGAAACTCCTCAGCCCACGTGTGTATCCTGCTCTGCCTCCTCAGGTCTCCGGATCGTCTCCTCACCGCTAGCGACCACCCGCCGCTGGTTTCCATCACAGTCAACAGAAATCTGCTCCGCCGTTGCCGCCGTAGCGAACCTCCGCCGAACTAGGGTACGGATTCGACTCTATGTGCTAATTCCTTAACTCTGATTCATAGCACATTTGTTTGCCATGATCATGACCACGTATGCAAAAAATCCATCCATTGAAAACTTCCTTTAGGTTAGATTGGATTTGAAAATTTAGGGTTATGTCTCCGCCGAACTCATCTCGGACCGAGCGAGTTGTAGAAATCGGTCTCACCGATTTGGCTTAGGCCATAGCACATGCATTTTCGGTCGGACCGAAAATTGCAAATCGGTGTGACCAAGTTCGATTCTCTGTGAAACCCTAGTAGTCTCGGTGCCACCGACCTTTGACTCGGTCTGACCAAGTTCACTACTTTAGGTTCCAAAAGCTGCTTCGGTATCACCGAGTTTATCAAATTGGCAGCTCTGAAATGCTTTCTGTGGAGAACTAAAACTAAGTTTTTGACTCATCTGTTTGGCAAAAACTCTGCACTTTGTGATGCTCATCCACTCTACCTCATCTACATCTATTCACAGGGTTTGCTGTCAGTGATTGCCAAGATGTCTGACCAGAGTGACAGTCAGAACAGATTTGAAGAACATGTGCAAATGAGTGAGGGTTCATATCCCTCAAGCAGGTATGATGAGGGCAGTAGAAGCACACCTAGTAACTTGCCCAAGGCAGCCACTAGAGCAAGGAAGAAGAGAACCTCAGACTCTAAGGATGAAGATTATGTGGCTGTTGAGGATGAGGCCACCTCAAGGAAGAAAGTCTTCAAGAAGGAATATGGGTCAACTGCTACAAAAAAGCCAGGCTTGAACAAGAAGGCACCAGCAAAAAGGATCCCTATGTCTAAGGCTAGAGCCTCCACTCAAGAAACTATGGAGTTCACTCTTGAACCCAAAGAGGCTAGAGAAGGCAAGAAGAGATAGGAGAGGGTCAAGAAGACCACTGCTAGAGTCCTAGGGAGATTTTCCATGTTTAAGGATCTCGCAGAAGAAAAGGAAGAGGAAGAGGATGCTCCAACACCCAAAGCTCAGAAGCTTACGGGAGATGCTATCAAGTCAGGGATGTAACATCAAAGCCCAAGTCTGCTCCCAAAGCTCAAGCTCAGAAGTCAAAGCCCAAGAGAAATACTAGAAGTATTCCTGTAGAAGATAAGAACAAGGCCCCAGTGCCTCAAGCTAAAGAAGAGGATGATGAGTCTCTTGTTTTGAGGAAATTTAAACCCAAGATCCCAGACCACGATGATGCTCATCCAGTGGCTAAATACATGCACATCAGAAAAGATGCTGGACTAAGATTGTGGAGACAGTTTCATCCCTATGTTGTGAGGAGAAGGACTGCAGTTGATTACAGATTTCATACCAAAGAACTGCAAGACTTCTATGAGACAATTTTGCTTGACAAGAAGCCCATTGTTTGTGACATGAGATGGGTTGATTGGGAATACATCAAGGAGAATGAAGATCACTTCCTAGGAGTATATGATAGCTTCAAAGCATGTGGAGTAGATGAGTTTGTTGGACAAAAGCTCACAAGATGGAATGATGAGCTGATCATGTAGTTTTACTCTACTGCTCACTTTTACCCAGATGGGAAGACAGTTTGGATGTCTGAAGGTACTAGGTACCAATCCACTGTTGAAGAATGGTCCAATTTGATCAATGCCCCAGAGGAACATGAGGATGACTTGGATGTGTATGCCAAGAAGAAGAAAGACCACAACTCCATGGCAAACTTGTACAAAGAGATCCCTAATAAAGCTTTGGAGACTCACAAGCTTGGATCTGTACATTACTTGTTGTTTGGTCTGCCTACCATCAGCAACATCCTAAGGCACACATTGCTACCCAAATCAGGAGATCACAAGATGATCAAAGGACATTCCATCAACTTGCTGCAAATCTTTGATGTCCCTCAAAAGTTTAAAGTCATGATCCTGATTGTAGAGACAATCAAGAGGACAGCTGCTGACCAAAAGAGAAGTTGTGTGTATGCTCCACATATTCAGGGGCTCATCAACTCAAAGATGGGCACGGGAATGTAACGCCCCAAGAATGATGTGCCAGGTGTCTTCCAGTTATGCGCCGTCGTTGCCATGTCATTTGCTTGCGTGTTGATTTTTGCCTTGTCGTCATCCGTGTTGCATCTGCATGGTTTCAAAACCTGCATCCGTCGTTGTTGTCGTTTCTCCCTTTCCCTTCATAACCTTCTCTCGGACCGCTCTCTTCTCTCTCTTATCTGAGCCCATCAAACACCCTTGCCTCCGTGGCCTTTTGCCAGACCACCACTCTGCACAGTTCTCAGACCCCCTCGCGCGTCTGAAAACTTCCCCAAACCCGACCCACTCAGTCATCACCGTTGGGTCCGGATCATCCCCAAACATCTATAAAACATCTCCGTTTTTTTAATTGGACTCCCTAGCCTATTTTTCTCGACTGTCGGATCTAATCGGAGGGGCCCTAACCTAACCACTCACTATATAATCATACCAATCCCTAAAACCTAGGCCGTCTGTCCCATCCCCATCCTCCCGCCGCCACTCCTCTCCCTCGGGATCCAAGCCCGCACCCGATCCAAATCCTCTCCGCCTCCACTCACAGCCTCCGCCTACCAGTCCACTGATCCATCCAACCACATCCTCCATGTATCCTGGACGAGTCTGGCCGCCGCAGCTACCTTCATCCACGCCCGCTGCCGGCAAGACCACAGCCAGGCTGTGCCTTCTCTCTTCCCTTCCTTTCACCTATTGCCTCCCGAGCTCGTGGATGCCCGGCACCTATGGCCTCCTGCCTCCCTGATGCTCGTCGCCCGAAGCACCAATGCTCCAAGGTCGGCACTTCTCCAGCTCCATGTCACCTTCCTCTCCTTCTTCCCCTGGTTCTTCTCTCTCCCTAACCTCACGGTCTCTCTTTATTTCTTTAGGATGAACAGGAGCATGCCCCGCCAGGGCCGCCTCATTCCGCAGCAAGCTCGCCGACGTCCTCCTCATCCTAGCGCCGTCCGCGATGATGTCCAGTTGAATCCGGATGAAATCGAGCTTCCCCGCCCTGGATCCAGCCACCTATAGCCTCCTAGTGATGCGGCCTCCCCTGTGCTGCTTCCCATGCCTGAACTCCTCAAGTTCCGCCACCGAAGATCCCTTGACACGAGCCATCCCCAACCTCCCCTCACCAGATCCAGCGCTCCACTTTGCCTCGCCGTCCTCGTCGTCAGGTCCGGCCACGGCCGTCGCCCCCTGCATCCTTGGTTTCGAGCAGGAGGACGACCGCACGACCGCGCGTGTTGACCGCGCCCCTGCTTCATCCATTGTTGCCTGCTTCTCTTGTCATGCGAGCGAGGCACCCACGTGGGACGCATCCCGCGCCAAGGCCCAACTCCCCCGCGCCGCTGCTCTAGGCCTGCCTGGCCTCCTTTGCTTCCAAGCGGACCGAAGCCCATGGGTGAGGCTACACCCCCAGCGCCCCTCTATTTTTTCTCCTCCTGTTGGGCCAGCCAGTTTTCGGCCCAAATCCTTTTTTTCAGAGGATGAATTTCTCCATTTCCAGAAAACTGCATATTTACATATTGGCCCCTCATGTTCATGCATTAATAACTCCACAACCGTGCACCGGATTAAAATGATCTATATATGTAAAATGCTTAGAATTTTGTCTAGTTTCATAATATGCCACTTTCATCCATGTTTAAAATGTTAAACTTTCTGTTTGCATTAATTTGCTTAAATGCCATGCTAAAATGCTTTATTTCATAACTTAATAACCGTAGCTCCGAATTTATTAAACTTTATATGTAAATGGGGTGGAAAATTGCATAGATTAACATGGTGCACTTTATTTTCCTGTTTAACAACAATAAAATATGGTTCTAGGCAGAACAGTACCAAATCTAAAATATGCACATGGGGATTTTCCGATATTTGTTGTTTGTTATATCCGGCCTCATTTAAACTTGTCTAGATAGGTAGTTTTCATATGATTCACCTCTTGCATGTTTAACAACATTTAATATTGTTGGGTACATAAACGGGATTGAACTAAATAATGGAATGTGGTGTTTGGTCAATATGCAACTCGTTGTATATTGAGCTCCACTTAACTTGTAGTATTGTTTGTGCATGTTGCCATGCCATGCCTCATTAAACCGGACATGCATCATACTTGGTTGTGCATCATGCCATGTTTATGTGATGGTTGTTTACTATGTTGCTTGCTTCTTTCTGGGTTGCTTCTCTCATTAGCTTCGGTTTCGTTCCGTAGTTGTGAGGATTCGTTCGACTACGTTGGGTCGTCTACTTCTTGGACTCATTCTTCTTCCTTGCGGGATCACAGGCAAGATGACCATACCCTCGAAATCACTTATATCTTTGCTTGCTAGTTGTTCGCTCTATCGCTATGTCGCGCTTCCTACCACTTATTATATCAAGCCTCCCAAACTGCCATGATAGCCTCTAACCATTTTCAACCATCCTAGCAAACCGTTGTTTGGCTATGTTACCGCTTTTGCTTAGCCCCTCTTATAGCGTTGTTAGTTGTAGGTGAAGCTGAAGTTTGTTCCAAGTTGGAACATGGATATGTTGGGATATCACAATATCTCTTATTTAATTAATGCATCTATATACTTGGTAAATGGTGGAAGGCTCGGCCTTATGCCTGGTGTTTTGTTCCACTCTTGCCGCCCTAGCTTCCGTCATACCGATGTTATGTTCCTTGATTTGTTGTTTGCCTTATGTGGTTGGGTGTTATGGGAACCCCTTGACAGTTCGCCTTGAATAAAACTCCTCCAGCAAGGCCCAACCTTGGTTTTAACATTTCCCACCTAAGCCTTTTTCCCTTGGGTTGTGCAAACTCAAGGGTCATCTTTATTTTAAACCCCCGGGCCAATGCTCCTCTGAGTGTTGGTCCAAACTAGAGCACCATGTGGGGCCGTCCCTTGGCAACATGGGTTATGTTATTACTTGTACGCTTAGCTTATCCAGTGTGCCCTGAGAAAGATATATGTGCAGCTCCTATTGGGATTTGTCGGCATAGTTGGGTGTTCTTGCTGGTCTTGTTTTACCAATGTCGAAATGTCTTGTAACTGGGATTCTGAGACTGGTCAGGTCTCTCCGGGAGAAGGAATATCCTTCGTTGATCGTGAGAGCTTGTGATGGGCTAAGTTGGGACACCCCTGCAGGGTATAAACTATCGAGAGTCGTTCCCGTGGTTATGTGGCGGATGGAAATTTGTTAATGTCCGGTTGTAGAGAACTTGACACTTAACTTAGTTAATATGCATCAACCGCATGTGTAGCCGTGATGGTCTCTTTCTGGTGGAGTCCGGGAAGTGAACACGGTCTTGTGTGATGATTGAACGTAAGTAGCTTCAGGATCACTTCTTGATCACTTCTAGCTTCACGACCGTTGCGTTGCTTCTCTTCTCGCTCGTATTTGCGTATGTTAGCCACCCTATTTGCTTAGTGCTTGTTGCAGCTCCACCTCATTACCCTATCCTACCCATAAGCTTAAATAGTCTTAATCTCGCGGGTGTGAGATTGCTGAGTCCTCGTGACTCAAGGATACTTCCAAACAGTTGCAGGTGCCGATGATAACAGTGCAGGTGACGCAACCAAGCTCAAGTAGGAGCTCGATGAAGATATTGATCGTTGCTTCGTGTCTTTTCTGGTTGATCAGTAGTGGTGCCCAGTTGGGACGATCGGGGATCTAGCATTTGGGGCTTTCTTCTTTTATTTTGGTTCCGTAGTTGGACCTTGATTATTTTCTGCATGATGTAGGTTTAACTTGTTATTTGTGTGAAGTGGCGATTGTAAGCCAACTCTTTATCCCTTTCTTATTCAGTACATGGGATTGTGTGAAGATTACCCCACTTGCGACTAAACCACCATGTGGTTATGCCTCTAAGTCATGCCTCGACACGTGGGAGATATAGCCGCATCATGGGCGTTACAAGTTGGTAATCAGAGCCATCCCCGACTTACGAGCCCCCTGCTTGATCGAATCGTTGACATTGTTAAGTCTAGAACAAAATGTTTTGAGTCTTAGGATTATATATATCGGATAGTAGGACTCTTTTTACTCCTCAGTCCCTTCGTCTCTCTGGTGAGGCCTCCTAGCGTAGAAGTTTTGACTTTTCTCTCCTCAAATTTCATGAAGGATCACGCGGGTATCTTGGAATCGTTCCGATAGTCTTGTGACGAGAACATTGTTCTTAGTGCCTCCTGACATTTAGGGGTTGTGGCAGTGTCCCGGGGAGTTGAGCTCCGAGGTGTTGTCGCAACAATTTTATCATTGCAATTCTAGAATACCTGAGTTCGCCGACATCAAAAATCTCTTTTATGCAGTTGTTGGTGAGATAACCTCGACGCCACCCAGTACTGGGGCGGGAGTTTAGGAGTATTGTCATAACTCGTATAACGGATTCTTTTCGAAGGTTGAGGTACACTATTTCCGAAGGTTTCTTGGTTATGTGTTGACGGATGATATAGCTGGATGTAGGGATTGTTAGTTTATGTGAGATATTATGCTTCCCCTGTATCCCCAACACCTGATTGCATAACTAGAAAGTTTTGGGAGTTTATAGGTGGGAATTCAAGTAGCTCCTAGAATATCTTTCCAACAGACACATGATACGATATGGGATCTATCATATGTTTGTTTCCGGTTTATTCTGCAAGCCAATCCTTTGTTTTGTTTTGAGTTGTGGTATTCGAGTTGCTTCAGTGTCAAATGTGGATTCCATACCTTTTCTAAATGGTGTTCTCGTATTTCTATGGGAATACTAATCCTTTTTTATCATCGAGGTTGTCATGTTAAATCTTTTCAATCGGCGTGTTCCCTTCAAGTCAATCCGATCCGTTCAACATTTGCAAGATCAATGCTCATTTATTCACAACAGTGTTTGTTCCATCCGTCCCAAGTTGCATTTGTCTTACCCGCCCTCCCACCCTTTTCTTCAAGGACTCAGAGATATTCAAATCAACTATTCATTTTATTCATGTGAAGTCTCTTCATTTTTGTTCAATCAATGTTCTTATCCGGTGATTCTCAGGAAGATACTAAGGAAGCTTCAAGTTTATCATTCTTCGTTCTCTTTTCTTCTCCGGTGGGTTCTATTCAGTATTTGTTGATCATATCCTTTTCCTCATTCCAAATGTTTTTCCATGCCGGTGCACCTCATAATCGTTCCCCGCTTTCTATTCAATTGTTCTGGAGTGCTGAAGATATCTCGAAGATTCGTGTTTTCCACTCTGCATTCGTTCAAGCTCTTTCGAGGATGTTATCTCAATCAAGCCAGTTAAATCAACCGGTGCAATCTCCCTTTCAAGTAATCGTTCGAAGGTGTTTCTTTTGAGTGGGCCCTAACCCACAGGTCTTTTCCCAGGATATTACCTGACTCTTCTAATTTTCCTGGAGTTATTCTCAAATTCATTTCAAAGTTTGACGTAGGAATGAGTTATCATCAGTCAAATGTCTTTTACCAAGATCTTTCAAATTCTTTTCATCATTGGCTCAACCTTTCTATTCTTCATTTCGGAGTGCCTCAACAATTCATGGTGGTGTTTCCCATCGTCATTCTCTGCATTTGAAGACTGAAGAAGAGTTTCTCTTAAATCTTGCTTCGTTCTCTTGAAGCTTGGTGTCATCCTCTCATAATTGTTTTCGATTGTGAGAATTCTTTTCACCCATCCGGAGCAATTCAAGAGTCTTTTCAGCTTGATTCTATGAAAGCCATCATTTCGGGTTTATTCATTCTCAGCTTTCAACTATCGTTCTCCAAATCTTACCGGTCAATCATTCAAGTATTCTCTAATCAGCTTGGGATCTCTTCGTTCTCTTGTATCAAATTTCCTCAAGTATCTTCGTTCATTTTCCAATTCTTCCTGGTGATGCGTTCGTTTTCTTCGTTCGTTCTTTTAATCTTTATGGTGGTTCGCCCAACATTCCTCTTCCTTTGTTACCATATCTATTTATTTGTTCTTTCCAATCCTACCGACGGATCGTTGAAGACCTTTCTCAAGTTTGCGACATATCTATCTTAATCATTTCTACGAGAATAAGTAGTATGCCAAATCCGTTACTTGTCATCAATTTAAATTGGTGAAGGATACGCATAATGTAATTCTTATTCTTGTTTCATCCAAGTGATTAATTCCTTCTTTCGGAGTTTGTTCATGATATCAAATTCTCGGTTCCATGTTGTTCATCTTTTCTTTTCGGAGTTCCAATTTTTCCGGATTATCTCATCGTGAAGCTCCATCCAATCATTGCAAGGCTTCAATCTTATTCTTTTCATCCTTCATTTATTTTTGATCATTCCGTCGATTGCTGGAGTTCTTCATGGAGGCTCTACATGGTTGTTCGTCAAGGATTCTTTTCATTCTTCAATTGTTCTTCAAGATTTCTCTCGAAGTTAAGGTCTGCCAAGCTATACTCTAAAATAAACATGGTGCTCGACATGTGTTTTGTTTAGAGGAGTTCAAGTATTCTTCATCTTGCATCCGATGTGCAATTCTTCCTACCTTATCTTTTGAGGTGGTGTTATGTTATTCTTGAAAATTTTCCCTTTGTGTTTCATGATTCACAAGTTGTCAGGAAAGAGATATTTAAATCCATCATTTTCTCTTCATTCATGAGATCTTTTCAATCCATCAATCTCTTCATTGGAGTTATATTGGGTTATATTTCACCTAAAGCCTTCCCTAAGGAATGTTGCTATTATGGTGCTTATCAATAATCCAAGTTTTTCCTCCTATTCTCGCGATGAAAGAAGTTTTCATCTCTCAAGCTATTGATTTCGTTAGTGGAAGAATTTCACCTCATAATTTTGAGACATTTTCCATAAGCCCACAACAAGCTTATTCTTTTTGTTGTTGATTTCCCAACAACTCCATCCAATCCTTCTTTCTAAGGATGCCTTCAAATTCATTGGTGGTAGAAGTTATCATTTTCTTCTACTTTCTTTCTTCCTAACGATCTAGCTTTTATTCATTTTTTCCGGAGGCATTGTGATGTTGCTCTCTTCGTTCCATCATATCATTTTGTCAAGATCATGCTCTTTCCTTTGCTTATCCATTCAACCGGAGCGTCGTGTCCTTCATTCAAGTTCTCTCATCTTGTTAAGTTTTGCCTCCTTTCTCAAACGGGGTGCTATCTGAAATCTTTCTTACCCATTGTGCCATTCTTTCAATAGTTTCAGAGGCAGTGTGTTGTTGATTTCATCAAGTATCGTCTCATCGTGTCAAGTTCATGTTCAATTCCTTCCATTTACAGTCGGAGTGCTGTCCAAATCATATCATTCTTTTTTCCTTCTCTATCTTGTTTTAACAGGAGTGTTGTGGCTATCATTCCTCTTCTAATCGGAGTCTCATCCAAGTGCTTTCATTTTGCCAAGTTCATATTATTGCCTTCCATTTCTAACCGGAGTGTTGTCGCAATTGATCTTTATCGTTCCTTGTACATCTTGTTTCAACTGGAGTGCTTGCATGTACTTCTTGTCCACTGTAACACTTCTCTTATGTCTTTCAACCTACAAGGTTTTCGCAATGTTCCTTGTTCCTCTTCTCTAACAAAGTGTTTTCAACTTCGTTCATCTCCGTTGTATTCTTTTCTCGTAAATGGTTTAACCTCTCAAGGTTCTTTGGTATCACTTGTTTGTCAAAGAAGCAACTTAGTTTACCTCTTCTCTTCCTCTTTCGTTTCTCTCTGATGCCATCCTAGATCTCAGGATGAGATCCTCTTGTAGTGGCGGAGTGTTGTAACGCCCCGAGACCGATGTGCCGGGTGTCTTCTAGTTATGTGCCGTCGTTGCCATGTCATTTGCTTGCGTGTTGCTTTTTGCCTTGTCATCATCCGCATTGCATCTGCATGTTTTCAAAACCTGCATCTGTCGTAGTTGTCGTTTCTCCCTTTCCCTTCATCACCTTCTCTCGGACCGCTCTCTTATATCTCTTCTTTGATCCCATCAAACCCCCCTTGCCTCCGTGGCCTTTTCCTAGACCCCCTCTCCGAAAACTTCCCCAAAACCGACACACTCAGTCATCACCGTTGGGTCCGGATCATCCCCAAACATCTATGGAACATCTCCTTTTTTTAATTGGACTCCCTAGCCTATTTTTCTCAGCCGTTGAATCTAATAGGAGGGGCCCTAACCTAGCCAGTCACTATATAATCAGACCAAATCCTAAAACCTAGGCCGTCTATCCCATCCCCATCCTCCCGCCACCACTCCTCTCCCTCGGGATCCAAGCCCGCACCCGATCCAAATCCTCTCCTCCTCCACTCGCAGCCTCCGCCTACCAGTCCACCGATCCATCCAACCACATCTTCCCTGTCTCCTAGACGAGTCCGGCCGCCGCAGCTGCCTTCATCCGCGCCCGCTGCCGGCAATACCATGGCCAGGTCGTGCCTTCTCCATTCCCTTCCTTTCACCTATTGCCTCCCGAGCTCATGGATGCCTGGTGCCCGAGGCCTCCTGCCTCCCTGATGCTCGTCGCCCCGAGCACCAGTGTTGCAAGGCCGGCCCTTCTGCAGCTCCCCGTCGCCTCCCTCTCCTTCTTCCCCTGGTTCTTCTCTCTCCCTAACCTCGAGGCCTCTCTCTGTTTCTTCAGGACGAACATGAGCATGCCCTGCCATGGCCGCCTCATTCCGGAGCAAGCTCGCCGGCGTCCTCCTCATCCTAGCGCCATCCGTGACCAAGTCCGGCTGAATCAAGACAAAATCAAGCTTCCCCGCGCTGGATCCAGCCACCTCTAGCCTCCCAGTGTCGCTGCCTCCCCTGCGCTGCCTCCCATTCTCGAGCTCCTCAAGTCCTTCCATCGAAGACCCCTCGACACGAGCCGCCGCCAACCTCCCCTCGCCAGATCCATCGCTCCACTTTGCCTCGCCGTCCTCGCCGTCAGGTCCGGCCACGGCCGTCGCCCCCTGCATGCTCTGCTTCAAGCAGGAGGACAACCGCACGACCGCGCGTGTTGACCGTGCCCTTGCTTCATATGTTGTTGCCTGCTTCTCTTGGTCATGCGAGCAAGGCGCCCGCGTGGGACGCATCCCGCGCCAAGGCCCAACTCCCCCGCGCCACCGCTCTAGGCCTGCCCGACCTCCTCTGCTTCCAAGCGGGCCGAAGCCCATGGGTGAGGCCACACCCCCAGTGCCCCTCTGTTTTTTCCCTCCTGTTGGGCCAGCCAGTTTTCGGCCCAACTCCTGTTTTTTTTCAGAGGATGAATTTCTCTATTTCCAGAAAACTGCATATTTACAGATTGGCCCCTCATGTTCATGCATTAATAACTCCACAACCGTGCACCGGAATAAAATGATCAATATATGTAAAATGCTTACAATTTTGTTTAGTTTCATAATATGCCACTTTCATCCATGTTTAAAATGTTAAACTTGCTGTTTGCATTAATTTGCTTAAATGCCATGCTAAAATGCTTTATTTCATAACTTAATAACCGTAGCTTCGAATTTATTAAACTTTATATGTAAATGGGGTGGGAAAATGCATAGATTAACATGGTGCACTTTATTTTCCTGTTTAACAACAATAAAATATGGTTTTAGGCAGAACAGTACCAAATCTAAAATATGCACATGGGGATTTTCCGGTATTTGTTGTTTGTTATATCCGACCTCATTTAAACTTGTCTAGATAGGTATTTTTCATATGCTTCAGCTCTTGCATGTTTAACAACATTTAATATTGTTGTGTACATAAACGGTAGTGAACTAAATAATGGAATGTGGTGTTTCGTCAATATGCAACTCGTTGCATATTGAGCTCCACTTAATTTGTAGTATTGTTTGTGCATGTTGCCATGCCATGCCTCATTAAACCGGACATGCATCATACTTGGTTGTGCATCATGGCATGTTTGTGTGATGGTTGTTTAGTATGTTGCTTGCCTCTTTCCGGGTTGCTTCTCTCGTTAGCTTCGGTTTCATTCCGGAGTTGTGAGGATTATTTCGACTATGTTGGGTCGTCTACTTCTTGGACTCGTTCTTCTTTCTCGCGGGATCTCAGGCAAGATGACCATACCCTCGAAATCACTTCTATCATTGCTTGCTAGTTGTTCGCTCTATCGCTATGTTGCGCTTCCTACCACTTGTTATATCAAGCCTCCCAAACTGCCATGATAGCCTCTAACCTTTTTCAACCATCCTAGCAAACCGTTGTTTGGCTCTATTTCCGCTTTTGCTCAGCCCCTCTTATAGCGTTGTTAGTTGCAGGTGAAGCTGAAGTTTGTTCCATGTTGGAACATGGATATGTTGGGATATCACAATATCTCCTATTTAATTAATGCATCTATATACTTGGTAAAGGGTGGAAGGCTCGACCTTATGCCTGGTGTTTTGTTCCATTCTTGCCGCCCTAGCTTCCGTCATACCGATGTTATGTTCCTTGATTTTTGCGTTCCTTACGCGGTTGGGTGTTATGGGAACCCCTTGATAGTTTGCCTTGAATAAAACTTCTCCAGCAAGGCCCAACCTTGGTTTTAACATTTTCCACATAAGCCTTTTTCCCTTGGGTTGTGCAGACTCAAGGGTCATCTTTATTTTAAACCCCCGGGCCAGTGCTCCTCCGAGTGTTGATCCAAACTAGAGCACCGTGCGGGACCGTCGCTTGGAAACTTGGGTTATGTTGGTACTTGTACGCTTAGCTTATCCGGTGTGCCCTAAGAACGAGATATGTGCAGCTCCTATCGGGATTTGTCGGCACAGTCGGGTGGTCTTGCTGGTCTTGTTTTACCATTTTTGAAATGTCTTGTAATCGGGATTCCGAGACTAATCGGGTCTTTCCGGGAGAAGGAATATGCTTCGTTGACCGTGAGATCTTGTGATGGGCTAAGTTGGGACACCCATGCTGGGTATAAACTTTTGAGAGCCGTTCCCGCGGTTATGTGGCAGATGGGAATTTGTTAATGTCCGATTGTAGAGAACTTGACACTTAACTTAATTAGTGGTTATGTGGCAGATGGGAATTTGTTAATGTCCGGTTGTAGAGAACTTGACACTTAACTTAATTAAAATGCATCAACCACGTGTGTAGCCGTGATGGTCTCTTTCCGGTGGAGTCCGGGAAGTGAACACACACTTGTGTTATGCTTGAACATAAGTAGCTTCAGGATCACTTCTAGCTTCACGACTGTTGCGTTGCTTCTCTTCTCGCTCTTATTTGCGTATGTTAGCCACCATATTTGCTTAGTGCTTGCTGCAGCTCCACCTCATTAACCTATCCTACCCATAAGCTTAAATAGTCTTGATCTCGCGGGTGTGAGATTGCTGAGTCCTCGTGACTCACGGATACATCCAAACAGTTGCAGGTGCCGATGATACTAGTGCAGGTGACACAACCGTGCTCAAGTGGGAGCTCGATAAAGATCTTGATCGTTGCTTTGTGTCTTTTCTAGTTGATCGGTAGTGGTGCCCAGTTGGGACGATCGGGGATCTAGCGTTTGGGGTTTTCTTCTTTTATTTTAGTTCGGTAGTCGGACCTTGATTGTATTCTGGATGATGTATGTTTAACTTGTTATTTGTGTGAAGTGGCGATTATAAGCCAATTCTTTATCCCTTTCTTATTAAGTACATGGGATTGTGTGCAGATTACCCCACTTGCGACTAAACCACCTTGCGGTTATGCCTCTAAATCGTGCCTCGACACGTGGGAGATATAGCCGCATCGTGGGCGTTAGAAGGAACATACTTGTTGGACAAAGAGCACTTACCCTTGATTCCAGAGTTTGAAGATAATGAAGTTGTAATGAATGAGGATGAACCATCATCAGCTCAAGCACAAGAGAAGAGAGCCAAAGCTAAGGCAGAGAAAGCTGCAAGGATGCCAAGTGTAGAAGAAGAATCTCAGGTATACCTCAAGTCAAAATAGGATCAACTGGGCTATCTGATTCAAGCTACACTGAGAATCGAGAAGGGCTTGGCCACCCTGACTCAGAATCAGGAGAGCCTGGAGAGGATTGTTGAATCAAAGTTTTATGATCTTGACCTCAAGGTAACTAAGATATAGACTGAAGTTGAGCAGATCCAGGAGGAAGCAGAAGAGAGGAGAGGGAAGGCAACTACTGATGCTTTTTAGTGAGTACCAAGGAGTCAGAGGTCTGCTGCAGTGCCTGTACCTGATTCTAAAGCTACATCATCTGCACCAGCAGCTACAGCTTCAGTGCCACCTCTAGCAGCCATTCCACCGGCTCCAACTACATCAACAGATGCCTTCTTCCTTGGAGTTCTCTCTACACCACCTCCCGAAGACCAAGCCTGAGAGACGCATAGCACTATGCATGTTCAAACTTTTTGGTAACTTGTTGCCAAAGGGGTAGAAATATGTATAGATCATAGGCTTCGAGAGAGAGTGTTTTGGTTGAACCTTTTTTATGCGCTTGGTTGATACACTATGTCTTTGTCTATGTGAGATAATTGTTTGATCATGTGATTAATCATATGCTACCTTAATACTTGCTTGGATGATATTATCTCTTATATTACATATATGATCATTCAATTTGCTTGGTGATGAGTCATTGCTTTTAATTTACATCATTTTGAGCGCTCCACCAACATGTATGTGACATGGAAGAGTGACACATGATCATTATCGATTGTGCATTTGCATTCAAAAGCAAATTTTAAATAATGCACAAATTTAGGGGGAGCTCTTGCTTATCACATACTTCTCAAAGCGACGATGTATTTGAATCTTATAATCATTTGTCGAAGCTTTGATCTATATGTTGTCATCAATTACCAAAAAGGGGGAGATTGAAAGTGCAACTATACCTGGGTGGTTTTGGTAATTCCTAACAACATATAGCTCATTGAGCTAATACTATTTCAAGATAAATATTTCAGGAAAGCTCAATGATTGGCATGGCATCAATTGGAAATGTGGACCCCTCAAAATGCTAAGGACAAAAGATTGGCTCAAACTCTAAAGCTCAAGACTCTACATTTTACCTTTTAGTGATCCAAGATCACATTGAGTCCATAGGAAAACCCAATACTATTAAAAGGGGATGAGGTGTTGCTTAATGGGTTACTTGCTCAAAATTCTTAGTGATGTGCTCCAAAACCCTCGACCACTTTCTCATATCCACATATGTCCCAAACCAAAAGTCAAACTTGGACCCACCGAACCTTTCTATCCGGCGCCACCAAGTTCAGTTGACATAGCCACTGCCACAAAACCCTAGTCTTTCCGGTCTCACCGATAGGGATCTCGGTCTCACTGAGATGGGATTCTAAACTCTCTGTTTCCCTTCGTAACATTTTGGTCCAACCGAAATGAGCGATCGGTCCCACCGAGTTCGCAATGCAAACTCTCTGTTTCCCCTTCGTAATGTTTCGGTCTCGCCGAGATGAGCGAATCGGTCCAACCAAGTTTGCCTGACCAACTCTCTGGTTAGCTTATTACCAAAGTCGGTCTCACCGAGTTTGTGTAATCGGTCTCACCGAGATTACGTTATGCCCTAACCCTAATGAAACCGGTCTCACCGAGTTGACATGTCGGTCCCTCCGTATATCCAAACGTTCACATTTTGAACTAAATCGGTCCAACCGAGTTTCATTATTCGGTCCCACCGAGTTTGGTGATTTGTGTGTAACGGTTAGATTTTGTGTGGAGGCTATAAATACCCCTCCACCCACTCTTGATTCAAGAAGAGAGCCATCATAACATGCCTACACTTCCATCATACATTTTCTGAGAGAGAACCACCTACTCATGTGTTGAGGTCAAGATATTCCATTCCAACCATATGAATATTGATCTCTAGCCTTCTCCAAGTTGCTTTCCACTCAAATCATCTTTCCACAAAATCCAAATCTATGAGAGAGAGTTGAGTGTTGGGGAGACTATCATTTGAAGCACAAGAGCAAGGAGTTCATCATCAACACACCATCTATTACCTTTCGGAGAGTGGTGTCTCCTAGATTGGTTAGGTGTCACTTGGGAGCCTCCGTCAAGATTGTGGAGTTGAACCAAGAAGTTTGTATGGGTAAGGAGAACGCCTACTTCGTGAAGATCTACCCTAGTGAGGCAAGTCCTTCATGGGTGATGGCCATGGTGGGATAGACAAGGTTGCTTCTTCGTGGACCCTTCGTGGGTGGAGCCCTCCGTGGACTCGCGCAACTGTTACCCTTCGTGGGTTGAAGTCTCCATCAACGTGGATGTATGATAGCACCACCTATCGAAACCACGCCAAAAATCTCCATGCCTACATTGCATTTGCTCCTTCCAAACTTGTCCCTTTACTTTACCTCCATGTGCAATGTTTTACATTCCGCTGCTATACTCTTAGACTTGCATGTGTAGGTTGATTGCTTGACTAGTGGTAATTTGCTAAAATCTTCCAAGACTTGAAATTGGGAAAAGGCTAGATTTTTATTTGGTCAAGTAGTCTAATCACCCCCCTCTAGACATACTTTCGATCCTACAGTCGTTTTGGAGTCCCGGCAAGGATCATTACCGACAACGGCACCCAGTTCACGAGCCGCGTCTTCATGCAATATGTTCATGCCCTTGGAAGCAAGATCTCATTTGCCTCTTTCACACATCCCAGGAGCAACGGAGAAGCTGAGAGGGCGAATGCTGAAGTGCTGCAAGGACGCAAGACAAGAACTTTTGATATGCTGCAGAAGCATGGTAGGCGGTGGATCGATGAGCTAGCAGTAGTTCTTTGGTCCCTAAGAACGACACCAAATCGATCTATCGGGTAGACTGCCTTCTCCCTAGTCTATGGGGCAGAAGCAGTTATACCCACAGAACTCATTTATGGGTTTCTTTGAGTGCTTGCCTACGATGAAGTAGAGCAAAATCAGCACTGGCATGATGACGCCATGCTACTCGAGGAGAACTATCTCCGGGCTGCTACGCGTGTTGCACGCTATCAACAAGCCCTGCGTCGCTATCACAACCGCAGGGTTGATGCCCGATGTTTTGAGGAAGGCAACCTTGTCCTTAGGCGCGTTCAGTCTGCCAAGGGTACAAACAAGTTAACGCCGAAGTGGGAAGGCCCTTACCGGGTAGTTCGAGTCACCAGACCTGGCGCGGTACGTTTGGAGACCGGAGATGACATTCAATTGCATAACTCATGGAACATTGAGCATCTCCCCATGGTCTACCCATAAGGTGCGGCTGTCGGGCCCTGCCGGGCAGCCACCCTTTTGTACACGCCTTGCCTCAGTTGCATGTAACCCCTTGTACAAAGCCAGGCGATGACCCTGAGTAACAGAGAAATAAACGAAGCGCTGGGGGCCCCGATCAAGTTGCATGCATGCATGAGCATTCCAAGAGCATTGCATAAGAATTTCATAAGCATTTGCATATGCATATAGATAGGGTTGCATGATAGAGGCAAAGGTGTCCCGTCTTTCGATGAGATGGTGATTATCGTTTCGGAGGAGTAGACTTTGATGATCCGACTACGAACGTGCGAAGACGGCGTGCCTTAGCAATCACTAAACCAACTCCGAGAGGTTATTGACCACGCTAGAGCCCGATCAACCTGACCACGAAGTTCTATTTCCTGCAAGCAAACAAAGAACAGGCAAGAAACTAAGATTGCTATCTGGATATTGAGATTATAAGATGAAAGCTTTATTGATGAAGGTGGGGTTCTGTGATGTCTTTGTCTGGTCGTTGAACACAAACGAAGTATGCGAAGTTGCAGCTATGGTGAACTTTTAATCTAAACAAAACCCAAAGTCTAAACGACACCCTAAGGGCTGTATATATGGAGGAAGAGGGGGGGCTTTCATGGCCCATGGAGGAGGAGTCCGAAACCAACCCTAACTCTTGTTTCCCCACACATACGGACACTAAAAACAGCCTATACTTAAGTATTTCAAAAATATATGGGCCTGGCCCAATAATAAGGTGACGCAGCACCTAGAATAGCCTTTGGACGAAATTTATGATGTGGCATCTTGTATATTTGCTCCAAGGCTTCATGAACTCGTTATGGTGGCTTCAAAGTCCTGAAATCATCACTTGTAACTTTTTTCTTATTCCCCTTGCGCATGCCATCATCTCCATGCTTGGTCTTGCTCCAGTGTTCATCCCTCTTATCAGGCATATCCATGCCATGCCCTTCATTTGTAAGAAAAACAAATGTATCCAATTTAGGTAGCATCATATTCTCATGAACATTAGAATCATTACCAAGAAACGAAAGTACATGATAATTTAATTGGCGTGCGCGAGCTCTAGTAATTGGTCCAGTATGTATAGCAGCAGGGGCTATGGGTGTAACAATGGTATTGATGTCCTCATCATCCTCCCCTTCTTGAAATGAAGTCGTCCTCAACGGAAGCTCATCTTCCTCAACCAAATAAGGCTTCAAATCTTCAATGTTAAAAGTGGGACTAACCCCAAAATCTGCAGGCAACTCAAGTTTATATGCATTATCATTTATTTTCTCTAACACCTTAAAAGGACCATCAGCACGTGGCATTAGCTTTGCTTTACGCAAATCAGGAAATATATCCTTACGCAAAAGTAACCAAACAAGATCTCCAGGTGCAAACACAACATGTTTTCTACCCTTATCACCAGCAAGTTTATATTTAGCATTCAAACGCTCAATTTTTTCCTTAGTTAACTCATGCATTTTTAAGATCAATTCAGCACATTGTTTAGCATCAAAAATAACCTTCTCTGAAGATGGAAGAGGCAACAAATCAATGGGATCACGAGGTAGGAAACCATACACAATTTAAAAAGGGCACATCTTAGTAGTAGAATGCAATGAATGTTTATAAGCAAATTCAATATGAGGCCAGCATTCTTCCCACATTTTCTTATTATTCTTCAAAATAGCCCTAAGCATAGTAGACAATGTTCTATTTACTACTTCAGTTTGACCATCAGTTTGGGGGTGACAAGTACTAAAAAGCAGTTTAGTCCCCAAGTTAGCCCATAAACATCTCCAACAGTGGCTAAGGAATTTAGTATCATGATCCGAAACAATAGATATCATTGTTTGTTCCTTGTGGGACTAAACCATGTAGGTATTGAAAGTGCAATTCACTCCAATGGATAGCTCCGAATGATCTACATCAACATTGAGCATACACATCTTCAACATCTACATGAAGTCATCATCGACAAAACCTAAGGTTTGTTTATCCCTCCTAGGGGGGACATCACATCTAGGCGGAGCTTTACTCTAAATATTGAGCTAAAGCAAGTCTAATGGTGTGAACACAACAATACTTTATGTAAAAGTGGTAACCCCACTTGTGTTTAAACGATGAGTATGACCTTTGATCAAATGTTCTCATTTGACTCCTAAGTCATATACAGATGACCTAGTCATCGCCAATTGTTTGATAGATGCTAGAGTGTTTGTGTATGCTTTGTCACATATTTCATTTGCCATTTTATTGTGTGAGCATGTTGGTTGCATATTTTACTCATTCGAGGACGTCCATTTGTTGCTTTGATTGTTTGGCTCTTTTTCTTTTGCCAAATGAATGGACAAGAATGCCTAAGAACTTCCTCTAGCTATCTATGTTTTTCTCGTCTCAAACTCTATTCATGCTATATCACAAAGTTTGATCCAGTCAGAGTTGAACCCTTTGTGTGAGGAGCACTCGGAGTCACCGATTCATCATAGACTTAAACTTCCAAAACCTCTCTGTGCATTTCGGTCTAACCGATTCATCCTGTCCGGTCCAACAAAGTTCACTGAGTTGATCTTGGTTTTCAATCTCGGTGCAACCGATTAAATCTATTCAGTCACATCGAGTTGCGGTAACCGCTTGCGATTCTGCATCTTAGTGCCACCGAGTTATTCCACTCGGTCACACCGACAGGGTCAGGATATATGTATCGACGGGTCAAATTTTGGAAATTTCTCCAAAACCCTTTCACCCACGTGTGT
This sequence comes from Triticum dicoccoides, assembly GCF_002162155.2. Taxonomy (NCBI): domain Eukaryota; kingdom Viridiplantae; phylum Streptophyta; class Magnoliopsida; order Poales; family Poaceae; genus Triticum; species Triticum dicoccoides. Next base: position 286,885,916 of record NC_041384.1, read on the forward strand.
CCTGCTCTGCTGTGTCGGGTCTCCGAATTGTCCTCTCGTTGCCAGCGACCTCCCGCCAATGGTCTCCGTCGCCGTCAATGGAATTCTACAAGGCCGTTGCCGCTGTAGCGAGCTCATCACCAAACTAGGGTATGAGTTCAAATCTTTGTGCAATTCTTTCCTCCGGTTCTTAGCACAAAGCAAATGCCATGTTTCTTACCACGTATGAGATCATCCTATCCAGCAAAAACCTCCTTTAGACTAGTTTTGATTCGAAAATTTAGGGTTAGGTTTCCGCCGAACTCATCTCGGACTGACCGAGTTGTGGAAATCGGTCTCACCAATTTGGCTTAGGCCATTGCACTTGCACTTTTTGGTCTAACTGAAACTGGCAAATCGGTGTGACCGAGTTCAGCTCTCGGTGAAACCCTAGCAATCTTAGAGTCACCGAACTGTGTCTCGGTCTGACCGATTCCACTAGTTTAGACTCCAAAAGTTGATTCAGTATCACTGAGTTTAACAAATCCGTAGCTCCGAAATGCTTTCTGTGGAAAACTAAAACTAAGTTTTTGACTCATCTATTTTGCAAAACCTCTGCACTTTGTGATGCTCATCCACTCTATCTCATCTATAACTATTCACAGGGTCAGCTGTGAGCTTGCAGTGCCAAAATGTTTGATCAGAGTGATAGACAGAACAGGTTAGAAGTGCAATTGAATCTGAGTGAGGGCACTAGTCCCTCTGACAGTTATGATGATGGCAGCAGAAGTACTCCTAGCAACCTCCCTAAGGCTGCTACTAGGCAGAGGAGGGGGAAAAATTCTGAGTCTGAAGATGAAGACTATGTAGCTACTGAGGAGGAGGTCAGCTTCAAGAAAATGGTTGTCAAGAAAGAATTTGGCACAGCTGCATCTACAAAGCCTGGTATGCACAAGAAGGCTCCTGCAAAGAGAGTGCCCATTTCTAAGGCCAGAGCCTCCACACTTGAGACTTCCAAATCAACTGTTGAAGAGGCTACTAGTGAGCGAAAGAAGAGAAAGGATAGGGTCAGGAAGACCATGGCCAAAGTCATTGGGAGATCCTCTATGATGGAAGACCTAGCTGAGGATGAAGAGGAAGAGGAAGAGGATGCTGCACCAGCACCCAAAACTCAAAAGCCGATGGGGGATGCCATCAAGTCTGGGGCTGCCCCTTCTAAGCCCAAGACTGCCCCCAAAGCTTCTGCTCTAGCCCCCAAGACTGCACCAAAGAGGAGCACAAGGAATATACCAGTTGCTGAGAAGAACAAGGCCCCTGTCGTGGGGATGAACCCCAAGAAGACAACGGAACTTGGATCCTTTTCAAAAACAACGGGGCCAGCAATGCCCCTCGAGCCGGCTCACGCTTGGCCGGGTTGCTCGACCCGGCCAAACTCCACAACCCGGCCGGACACCTCAAACTCGGCCCCGACAACCAGCTCAAGATAGCCGAACCCGGCACATCAAGACTTCTCCAACAAGCCAGCTCCACCCTTGGCGCGTTCCTCAACCCAGCCACGGGTCAGCTCCCGTTCCATCCCAGCCGTACGATGGGACGAGTCTCCATCTATCGATGACCGAGGCAATAGTGCCCTGTCCATGCCTCTGGTCAGCCGGGGCGTCGCAACAGTGCCCCACCTACCTGCTGATCGGGGCCGGCGTGGCAACAGTGCAACCATCGTCACCAGTGATGCCAGCAAGCGGCGACCTGACGGAGCACCACTGTAGCCGACTCAACCCAGCCACTCCCTGATGATCGACAAGACGGCCAACAATGCTCCCGTACCCGGTGGGCCCTGCGCCCAGAGAACCCGGTGAGCCTAGACCCCCGGCGGGTCCCAGCGCTGGCTTCCCGGATAATGACAACCCGGCCCCATGGCCTTGTATCAATACTATTGTACCCCTGGGGGGTTGACCTATAAAACCCCCAGGAGCCCTCATGCATGGGAGGGCGATCACTCACTCACACGGACACGTAGCAAGCAACACCTAAGCAGAGGGAGCAGCCTGAGCCTTGGTCTGCCTTCCTTCTTCCTCCATATAGCTCTAGGAGCAACTCTGTACTGATACACATCAACTACACTGGGCAGGACTAGGGGTATTATCTCTCCGGAGAGCCCCGAACCTGGGTATGTCTTGCACCCCGCGCTCGCTCATGCCTACCTCGCCTCTGGAGCCCACAAGTGCCCTCGAGCCTCTTCCTGTCTTTAGCCATCCCTTGGCATCTGTCGTGCGCCCACCATGACAGTTGGCGCCCGCCGTGGGGTAGCTTGAGGTCCTGGACGAGAGCATGCTTCAGAAGGGGCTCCTCTCCGACTCTGACGAGCCCATCACGCTGGCGGACGACGTCATCGACGCACTTGCCGCCTCCTTCGCCATGATGCGCGTCTCCGAGGCACCTGCGGCCGACGAGTACCCTAGCGAGGTACTTGACTTTTGCGACTCCCCCCTTTCCCTTGGCGGCAACACTCCCACCGGGGCAATGGACCTCTACATGGAGGTCTTCATCACCGACACCGGTGCCTCTTCCACGTCCAGCGCGGCAAAGAATGCCACCACAACCAAGGCCGCAGCGGAACAAGCCGGCTCACCCAACCCGCTGCGCGCCACGATATAGAGCCTTCGGATCCCCATCGGCACCGACGTCAACGCCTCCAACATCGTCGTGGCCCGGACTCGGCTCAAGGAGGACCGCCGGCGCCTGCTGGACCTCACCGAGACGCTCGCCGCCACACAGCGTCGCCTGGACTCCTCTCAGCTGGAGCGCAACGCCGCCTACGGCTTTACGCCGGACGCGCCCGAGCCAAGCCGGGTCGCCGATGTGCGGGCCCGGGCGGCGTGATCGGACGCGCCTTTGGTGCCCTCCCGCCCATCTACAAGACTCCCGTGAAGAACATACGCGCCGCTCAGGCGACTGTAGTCAGCCTGGATCAGCTCGCAGGCGAAGAGCTGCAGGACCGCCTCCAAAGGGTGAACGACCTCCTTGCTGCGGCCAACGCACAGCAGGACTGCCTCAACCAACTCGCCAAGCCGGCGGGATCCGCCTCCCTCCGCGACAACAGACCCGGCGATCATCAGATCATGGCATCTTCACCACCCGGCGAGGCGCACTCCGGCCACACTCTGACCCAGCACAGCCCCGCCCCGATGACTGCCGGTGCCTTGGGTGACGAGCCGGCCTTGGAAGACCGACGCCGGCACGATCCCCCTCTCCAACCCAGCCGACATCCGACTACAGTCGACCCGGCCGCCCGCGGAGTGGACGCCAGCCGGCTGGGCCCCCGCTCCATTGACGAGACCAACACCCGCCACTGCCTCGACCGACTCGACCTCTCCTAGGAGCAGGAGGAGAGCGGTCCTATCGACCCGGCGTGCTTCGGTCCGCACATCCGGGACGAGCCCTTCACCAAAGGGTTCACGCTCCCCCGCGACACCCCCAAGTACAAAGGCACCATGAAGCCGGGAGACTGGCTCACCGACTCCACCACCGCCATCAGCATCACCGGCATCAACCACCGCGTTGCCGTGCGCTACGTGCCGCTCATGCTCCAGGGATCGACCCGCACGTGGTTGAACAGCCTGCCGGTGGGCAGCATCAACACGTGGGTCGACTTCGAGCAAGATTTCGTGCGCAACTTCACCGGCACCTACAAACGACCCGGCCGCCCCAGTCAGCTCGCCATGTGTGTACAGGGACCGGCGAAAACCGGCCGTGAGTATCTCGCACGCTGGACTGAGCTCTGGAATAGCTGCGAAGGTGTCCACGAAGTCCAAGTGATCCAATACTTCATCAACGGGTGCCGGGATGGCACCCTCCTCAAGCACACGCTCTTACGCCCCGAGCCGGCCACCATGGCCGCGCTCATGGTGACGGCAGACAAGTACGCCAACGCCGACTCCAACATGAAGATCCAGCTGGCGCTGGACGAAGCATGTGAAGCGAAGCCGGTTCCCCCTCCGAAGCCGACCGGTGAAGGAAGCCGGTAGCAGCACAACCAGCAAAACAACAAGCGCAAGGCCGGTCAGTCGGCCCGGTGCTACGACAACTGGCTTGTCGCGGCCGCCGAGCAGGCGCCCGCGATCGACCTGGCCGCCAATCGCCGGCAGACCGGCAAGATGGCGTGGCAACCTGCCATGAGCTTCGAGAAGATGCTTGACGCCCCTTGCAAGCACCACAACGGAGCAAGGCCGTCCACGCACACGCTTCGGCAGTGCGCCATCACCAAGCGCCTCATGAGGGGTGACATCCCGCCTCCTCCAGCCCCGGCTCCGAGAGCGGGGCAGCCGCCTCCGCCTCCGCCACCGCCTCCGGCAGGCAGCGCGATGCCCGACGATGCCTACCCAACCCAGAATAGGACCTACGCCATCTTCACCAGCCTCGACAAGGACAAACGCAGCGAGCGCCTCCTTCGGCAGGAGGTGAACACCATCATCCCGGCCAAACCGGAGTACATGCATTGGTCGGATCGCCCGGACACATGGACTCGGGAAGACCACCCGACTGTCATGCCGACTCCGGGTGGCTACGCCCTCATCCTCGACCCCACCATCGTCGTGCCTCGGCGCACGTGTAAGTTCTCCCGAGTCCTCATCAACAGCGGCAACAGCATCAATATCCTCTAGCGCGACACCATGACCAAGCTCGGCCTCGAGGCCAAAGACCTGGAGCCGACCCGGACGATCTTCCACGGCATCGTTCTCGGTCTGGGACTCCACATGGTGGGGCCTTTCAAGACCGCTCGAGGCAGCATGATGCATTGGTTGGTGGCGGTGGACAAGTTCACCAAATGGATCGAAGCAAGGCCAATCAAAAAACAGGACGGGCCAACGGCCGTCCGATTCGTCAAGGACATCACGGTGCGCTACGACATGCCAAACAGCATCATCACGGACAACGGCACCAACTTCGGCAAGGGCACGCTCCCGCGGTACTGCTCCGTCTCTGGCATCCGCCTCGACCTGGCTTCCCTTGCACACTCGCAGTTCAACAGCTAGGTCGAGCGGGCCAACGGCCTCATCCTATCCGGCATCAAGCCACGGCTCGTCGAGCCACTCGTTTGTTCACCCGGCAGCTGGCTCGACGAGCTGCCGACCATCCTCTGAAGTGTTTGAATAACACCAAACCGGTCGACTGGGTTCACCCCGTTCTTCCTCGTCTACGGAGCGGAAGCCGTGAACCCGACCGACGTCGAGTTCGACTCGCGCGCATCGCGATGTACACCGAAGCCGAAGCCAAAGAAGCCCGCGAAGACAGTGTCGACCTACTCGAAGAAGCACGCCTCCTAGCACTCAGTCGGTCAGCCATTTATCAGCAAGGTCTGAGGCACTACCACAGCAAGAAGATCGAACCCCTCGTGTTTTGAGAGGGAGACCTCGTCCTCCGACTCGTCCAGTAGCAAGCCGTCTAGCACAAGCTGTCCTCCCCGTGGGAGGGCCCCTTCATCATCAGCAAGGCCTTGTGCGATCGCAACGCCTAGTACCTCATCAACGCCCGCAAGTCAAACAAGCGCAAGAGAGACTCTACCGGCAAAGAAACAGCCCGGCCGTGGAATGCGGAACTCCTTCACCCGTTTTACAGTTAGCTGTGCACGTATGTATCGCTGCCTTTTGTAACCATCTGAAAACAATGGGGTCCCCGAATGACGGTAGGGGCTGCCCTTTCCGACCAAGCTATTGTGTCTCCTGCATTTGTGCATTATTTACCTCTCCATCAAACCCGGCCACCGGTCCGAGTCGCTCGACCCAGGGGCTCGGGGGCTGGCCGGCTTGGTCACTGCCCGATGCCTTACTTAGTGGTTCCTGACGCATTGGGATCGCCGCGGCCTTCCACTTCGCCCTAAGCCATAGAACCGGCTCCAGCTGTCGGCCAGCAAGCGCGTGAGGCCAGAGCACCAGTGCGCCACGAACACTAAGTTAAGGACCGCTGGGTTAGCCAACCCGGCCACGCCACTTTAAGTTACCGCACAACCGACTGCTCGCCAACCGGCTTCGCCGGGTTGCCGCCAGCAGGCCCAATGGGTGTTTCGCTCGCGCTCAACGTTTGGATAGCCTAAATACTGCGCGCTCCTCTCAAAGGCCGAACTCCTTGTCACGGACCGGAGCCTCGGCCGTCAGACTTGCAGGGGGAAGCCCGAGAGGGGAAAATCGCAAGAAAATGGTTCGCAGGACAAAAAGCAAGAGCGCAAATAGCCACGAACTTTATACATCACGAGTTCAAATTTAAGCAGGCCCCAAGGCCAGAATTCATTACACCTAGAAACCCCCAGTGGGTGGGTGGACCTACTACCTAACAGAAATTTTTACTAAGTTAAAAAGCAGGCGGCTTCTGGCATCACTCTCGGTGGCCTCCAGGTTCGCCGAGGTGCCGGTGTCTCCCTCCTCGGCACCCACGTCATGGTAGATGCCCGTCTCCTCGGAGCTGCCCTCCAGGTCGTCTGGAAGAAGGCCATAGTCGTCAGCTGGCATGACTCCTCCATCTTCCGCCCACTTTGGCCGGAACTCGTTGTGAAAGACGAACCCAGCGATGTAGCTGGCCCGTGCAGCAATACGGCTGGCCTTTGCCTACAGCTGGCTCTCCAAGCCGGCTCGCTGGCCCATCAATGCGTCTAGCGATAGGTCCGGATGCCAAGACATCGCGAACCTGAGTGCCATCTCAGCGCCAGCACGAGCGGCGGAAACACGCCAGTCATGGAGCCGATCTGACCCCGCCTCCAACCACCGCGCCAGCCGCGTGAAGCTGCTCGGTGCAATGGAACCCGGCCAGAGGGGCGCCGTCATCGCCGCACCGGCCAGAGAGAGCCGCCCCATTTGGTCACCCAAGAGTCGCAGACGAACATCGGTGGTGGTTACGATCTCTGGGAAGGTCCAGGCCACCTGCGGGTCGGTCCCAGAGCCGACAACCCCTTGCGGGTCACGCTGAAAGCGGATGGCCTCCTCCGCTAGCTCGCGCGTCTCCGGGAAGGACCCTGTCAAGAAAAAGAGCAAGTCAGAAAACCAAGGACAAGAAGTTGGGATCCCAGCCCAGCAGAATCCAAGGAAAGCACTTATTGGAGAAGGACTCTTCCAGGTGCTGCGCTTTGAGCAACGTACCATGCCGCTCCAGGGCAAGGGTGCGGTCGCGCCCCTACAGCGACTTCTCTAGCTCTGCGACCTTGGCAAGAGCCGCCTTCAGCTTGGCATCCTTGGCCTCAGTCGACTTCTCGGCCTCCTCGCGGCGACGGGTTTCCCTCTGACGGGTCTCCTCCGCCGTGGCCACCAGCGCCTTCAGGTGCCCTACTTCAGCCAGGAGCTGGCCCTTGTCGTCAGCCAGCTTGCCGCGTTGCTGGTCCGCCTCGACAAGGGCCCGCTATGCCTCCACAAACTTGGCGGCTTCCGCCTTAAGGCGTCCCACCTCGTCCTCAAGGCGGCCCTTGTCGCCCTCCACCTGCTCCTGCAGCTGGCTGGCTTCATTGAGCGCCCGCCGGGATCCTGTCGCCTCCGCCCTCGCCCTCGCTACCTCGGCCCCAAGCGGGCTGGTGCCGGCAACGAGCGGTCGTAATGACGGTTGGCTCGAATCAGCCGGGTCCTCCAAGACAGCACCTCGGTTGCAGAAGAAAGAGTCAGAAACAAAGACAGTAATTTAAGATTCGACCCAACTACTACACAGTTGGCCCGAATCATGGGGGCTACACCCAGTCGGTGCGCTAGCGCGCCCCCACTAAAAAAGAGCAAGCAAAAGAATACCTGCCGCGGCACGGAGCTCCTCCTCCTTGGTGGCGAGCTGCTCCTTGAGCTGCCTGTGCTTCTCCAAAAGCCGGTTGAAGACGCTGACCCGGTAGGAATCCAGTTGCGGCAAGAAGCGACGGTCAACACAAAGACAGCAATTTAAAATTCGACCCGACTGCTACCCAGTTGGCCCGAATCTCGGCGGCTACACCCAGTGGGTGAGCTAGTGCGCCCCACGAAGAAAAAACAGAAGGCAAGGAAAAAAATTACGGACACGACGCGCTCCAGCTCCCGCGCCTGCTCCACCTCGGCCTGGGCGAAGGCCTGGATCCGGTCCACCCACCCTCGCAGGCGCCGGGTCACGGCGGCCATCGTCGCCTCCTCCTGGGTCAGAGGCCCGAAGAAGACCTCTTTGGGCCTGCTCTGCATCGGCTGCGACCCGACGGCCCGGCACCCCCCTCGCCTGAGAGCAAGGTGCGCTCTCCGCTGGCCGCCTCCCCCGCGGTCGGCACCCTCTCAAGTGCCCTTTCCGGCGCCATCGCCGGTTTGGTGGCCAGGGTGGCCTGCGGCTCCACCACCAACGACACCTCGCCCGTCGGCACCTGAGGCGCCCCCTCCGGCGCCGTCTGGGCGCCTCCCTCAACATGGCATCGCCGCCGCCTCCGCCAGCCCCCACCCGCTCGACCACGTCGGTCCACGGCGGGGTGCCATCCTCAATCACCACGACCTCCTGGTCGAGGCCCATCACGTCCGCACGGCCATTCCAGCCGCGATCTTGCCCCGACGCCGGCACAAAGACCGTTGCCGTCGCCATCGTCCTTGTCGGCATCTCCGACAACACCGGCTCCTCATCGGCCCGTGCCCGTTGTAACGCCCCGAGACCATTGCGCCAGGTGTCTTCCAGTTATTCATTGTTGTTGCCTTGTCATTTGGTTGTGCGTTGCATCTTGCCATGTCATCATGTGCATTGCATCATCATGTTTTGAAAACTTGCATCCGCCCGGGTCTCCCCGTTCCTTCTGTTGTCCGTTCTGAGCCCAGACACACTTGCACGCGCCTGCGACACGTCCGAAATATTATTTTATAAGTGGCCGGAAAATATTCTCGGAATGGGGCGAAAGTTGGCGTGCGGTCTCATTATCGAGTAGGTAGGCCGCCTGCGAAGTTTCATCGCATTCGGAGTTCGTTTGATGCCCCAGCGGATAACTATAGCAGTAGTATAGCCGGTCTATCGTCGGACGTTTTCTGTCTCCGGAAACAGTCGCCTGATTGCATTCATCCTCTTTCCTCTCAGTCCAGCCCATCTGCACAGCCCTCTACCCCCACCTAGGTCCAACCAACACCCCCCCACTCTCGACCGGTGTTGTCCGATCTTGATCGGAGGGTCCGGAAGCCCCCAAAACCCCCAAACCCTAGCTACTACCCTATATATACACCTCCCATTCTAAATTTGGGCATCCCCTAGCCTCCTACTACCTTCTAGCCTTCCCCTCGGGATCCCCGCAGCCGCCAGCCACCTCCCTCCTCGATTTCAGCGCCAAGACACCCCGCCACCGCCACTTGTCGCTGGCCCAGAGGGTAAGCCGCCACCTGAGGCGTCGCCCCAACCAACCAAGAGATGCCACGTCATCTCCCCGCTTCCCACAGCCACTCGTAGCCCTCCACGTCGCCTCTCCAGCGCCCCACTTTGCCGCGGCCCTCAGGGCCCATCTGGAGCCCGCCCTGGGCTGCAACCGGGCCTGAGCCGCCCGCACCGCACCGCCGCCTGTACGCTGCAGGAGTGCCCCGCTCCCCGTGCCGAGCTCCGCCCCGAGCTTCATCACCAGTCACCCGCCGACTCCACCTTGTTGCTCGCCGGAGACCAAGGTCACCGGAGCCGCCACCGGCGACCCCAGCAGGCATGCCCTGACGCCGACATGCCATCCTTCCTCCCTCCTAGTTTTCTCCCTGTCTCATCTCTCTCCGCCTCTTCCTGTAGAGCCTCCATGGCCTTGGATCTGCGCCGCCGATGCTGGAATAAGCCGTCAGTCGCCCGATCCGGCCTCCCTGTTGGCAGATCTGGGAAGCCCGCGCCGCCCCGCATCCATTCAAGTCGGATCCCGCTCCTCCTCGACCCCGCTACACCTTCGCGCCGCCGGAGTCCGCCGCTGCAGATCCCTGAACGCGAGGAGGACGAGCGCCCAGCTCACCAACCTCCTCTGCCCCGCCCGCACGCACGTGTGCCGCGTCCTGCGCAAGGCCCAGTGCTCCAGCGGGCCAGCGGGCGATCTGGCCCAGCCAGCGTTCCGTCTCCATCGACTGGGCCTGGCCCAATGTGAGCGCCCAGTCTGCCCAGTTTTCAGCCCGCCTATGTTTTTCCCCTGTTGCGAATTTCTCTAATAACCAGTGATTTACCTGTTTTACAGAAAACACCCTAAGCTTCATACATTTCATAACTCAACAACCGTGCATCATATGTAAAAACATTATATATGAAAAATGCTTAGAATTTCATCTAGTTTAATAATATGCCACTTTCATCCATGTTTAAAATGTTGTTTGATTAATTTTGCTATATTGCCATGCTAAAATGCTTTATTTCATAACTAAATAACCGTAGCTCCAAACATAACAAACTTTATACGTAAATGGGGTAGAAAAATGCCTAGTTTAACATGGTGACATTACTTTTCATGTTAAACAACTCTAAAATATGCTTTACGACAGAACAATACCAAATCTAATATATGCTCATGAGGATTTTGCGGAATTGTTGTTTGTTATTTCCAGCATCATTTAAACTTGACTAGATAGTTAGTTTGATTATGCTTCACCTCTTGCCGTGTTAATCAACATTTAATATTGTTGGGTACATAAATGAGATTGAACTAAATAACTTGTATGCGGTGTTCCCTCAATATGCAATGGAGTTACATATTGAGCTCCACTTAATTTGTAGGATTGCTTGTGCACTTTGCCATGCCATGCTTCATTAAACCGGACATGCATCATACTTGGTTGTGCATCATGCCATGTTGATGTGATGGTTGTTTACTATGTTGTTTTGCTTCTTTCCTGTATTGCTTCTTTGGGTTAGTTCCGATAACGTCACGTTTGTGAGGATCTGTTTGACTACGTCTGTTTGTCTTCTTCATGGACTCGTTCTTCTTCCTTGCGGGATCTCAGGCAAGATGACCATACCCTCGAAATCATATATCTTTGCTTGCTAGTTGTTTGCTCTATTGCTATGCTGCGATACCTACCACTTGCTTTATTATGCCTCCCATATTGCCATGTCAAGCCTCTTGTCGGGTGGTAGGTGCGACATATGCCAACGAGTGGCTTATCATTGTGGGAGCCAGTAAGACGTCGCTGGTGCCTGGAAACGGGATGAGGCGATGACATGCATGCCGGCGAATCTTACCCAGCTTCGGGGCTCTCCGTGGAGATAACACCCCTACTGCTGCTCTACGGGGTCTCCGCATGATCACTAGATGAACGAGTGGCTACAAGATGCTCCTTGAGCTGTTTGGCGAGAAGAAGAAGAAGGGCATGGCTAGCTCTCCTCTCCTCTCTATGTGGTGTCTAAAACTAGCTCAGATCAACCCTTTGCATGGGTGCCCCGGGGGGTTTATGTAGGCCCACCCCCCGGGGGTACAATGGTAATCCGGCTGGGCGTGGGCCCTAGCCGTCTGTGTCTACGCTCGCCGGCTTCTGCGCCGGCTGCTGGGGCCCACTGGCTGGTGGGTCCCGCCGGCTGCCAGCTCCTTGGTCGACAGGCAGGCCCCACTGTCAAGGGCCTTGTCGGTGGCTGGTTACTGTTTCCTCAAACCTGGTGACGAGGGCTTCGCCGAGGTGGGCGTGGCTACAGTGCCGCCGCCCGACGGGCGATCGATGTAGCCTCACCACGTCTTGTCTCCTTAATGGGGCGTCTCCTTCGAGGGAGGAAGCAAGTTGGCTGTGGGGAGCCGGCCCTGTCTTGGGCCGACTGGGGGAGGCCTGGCTGCCTTCGGGGCCTCTCTGCCTGAAGGGGCCCACCGCCCATAGGCCACGCTGATAGCCCGTCGTGGGTGGCATCAGGGTCAACATGGCAACAGTGTCGCGCCGGACGGGTCATGGACACCCCGTACGGTGCACTGTGCCAGGCGTGCTCCGGGATTCGGGGGTGGGAGGCTTTACTGTAGCCACGCCCCGCCACATCGCCGTTATGTGGATGCAGACTTGGAGGGTACGATCTTGACCGCTTTGTGGGAGCCGGCTTCTTGGAGTCGGCCTTCTCGCGACCGGCTTCTTGGAGCCGGCCCTCCCACGACTTTCTTCATGAGGGCTAAAGCCGGGCCGCCTTCCGATAGTCGGCCTGGGAGACAGCCGGCAAGGGGAAGGCGGCCCCACGTCTTGGATTCTTGAGGGCCGGATCGGCTCGTAATTTTTTTCAGAAGGGCCTGGGGGAGCCGGCTAGGCTACCCGTGGTCGTTTACTCCAACAGTAGTCCCCGAAGCTGATCGAGCTTCAAGGCTGACAAGGGGACGAGAAGCTTGGTCAGCTTCCTATCCTGAGGAGCCGGCTTTGCTTATGTGCGCCGTCTTCGGAAAGCTCCGTATCTTGTAGGCGGGAACGTGGGTCGGCCTGCGAGCTGACAGTGCACCACCCTGCGGGCCACGTGCCAAGGAAAACCTGCCAACGCACGTGCGCGATGGGACGCCGCCACAGGCCCGGGCCCGCCACTTCTAGGCCTCGGCCCAAGCGCGGATCTTCTGCGGCCCACAACGGACCGCTCGCCTTCCCACGGCGGTTTCATTACGTCATCAGGGTGCAATAATCGCGGGACGTGGGGGAGTGGGCGCAGTTGATCCCACGTTCCCCCACAGCATGCCTCCTCGGCTCCGCCGCGCGGGTCTATAAGTAGGGGGAGGAGAGGGAGTGGCAGCGGCTCGCACGCTCTCCCTCGCTCCACCCTTTCTCACCTTCCTTCTCCTTCCTTCCGCCGCCGTAGCGACCCATTACCGCGCCGCCCCGCCATCAGACCTCTCGGTTCCTTCGGTCCCGCCGTAGCGGGGTCGTGCGCGTCTCCGCCGTCGCATCGCCTTGTTCCTTGCCGCGTCGCTCCCATGGCGTTATCGAGCTTGTGGGACGGCTCCAACGTCCATGAGGACCACGTTGAGTTCCTCCACCGGACGTGGTGTCTGCCGGGCGAGAACTACTACGGGTTCGTCGTGCGCCGGCGAGGGAGATTTCGCCGGCACCGGACGAGGGCGAGCGGGTAATCTTCCGCTCGAACTGCCTGCGCGGCTTCAGCCTCCCAGCGAGCGGATTCCTTCGCTCTTTTCTTGAGTTTTACCACCTCCAGCCGCATCACCTCACACCCAACGCGGTGATGCTACTGTCGGCTTTCGTCACCCTGTGCGAGGGCTTTCTTGGGGTTCTCCCCACTCTCGAGCTCTGGGGAGAATTCTTCCAGTGCAATCTCGGCACCATTGTTGCGGGCGTGCCCGCCCCCTGCAGAGCCTTCATCGCCATGAGGCGGACGGGCGAGAACAATCCGTTCCCGCCCATCCCGCTGATCCAGTCGGTGAAGCTCTGGCAGAAGTCCTATTTTTATGTGAAGAACGTCGCCCAGCAAGGCGACTTCGTCAACCTGCCGGCTTACGTAGCCGGCCCGCCGGCTGGGAGGCAACCCTCGTGGAGCTACCGGGCCAAGTCGTTGTCTCAGGCCGGGAACGCAGCCGTCGCCCGGCTCCGGGTATTGATCCAGTCGGAGGGCCTGACCGGAGCCGAGCTGGTGGCCACCTTCGTGGAGCGCCGAGTACTTCCGCTCCAAGGCCGGCCTCACATGATTTGTCAGATGAGCGGCCGCTTCGACCCGTGCCGGCTGAGCACCAGGGAGATGCCTCATGTCGAGGCGTCTTACATGGTGAACCACATCTCCAACTGCAAGCTCACCGAGGATTGGCGATACGGCAAGGGGCCGTATTCTCGCGCCAACCCTCCGCCTGCTGAAAGTTTTTCTTCTTTTCATCCTTTTTCTAGCCAGCCTCATGATGGCCGACTTCTGATCAATTGGTTTGCCCTCGGCAGAACCCTATTCTTCCGCCGATGGCCGGGGCCGCAGGGGTAGAGCACCAGCTCCTCCCTAACCGCACGGTGGACGACGTCGATGACCCGGACCTAGGAGCGGCCGCCATGGAAGATGCCAGTGTGGGGGAAGGCGACGAGGCAGGCGGCGCAGGGCTCGGGGCCGGCCTCGAGGACTGGGCGGACGATGACGAGGTCGAAGCCGTTCTGCACCGCCAACCGGCGCTTGATCATCAAGGCGCGGGCCCTTCTGCCGTGCCGGCTGCCCGTGGCGGCGCGTAGAAACACCGAGCCGCGTCGACCTACTTCGGTAGCCGGCCGAAGAAATCCAAGGGTTCCACGGCGGCGACCAAGCGGGATGAGGCGGCCGTGAAAGCGGCCCGCTTCCGCAAGGCGGTGAAACAGCCGCAGGCGATCTCGGCGTAAGCGTCAAACGTCTTGTATTTTTTGTTGTCCTCTTTGATTGAGGCTCTTCTAAACTTTTCTTTGCTCGCCGGGAAGGGCACCGCTTTCCCTCGAGCGAGGTCCTGGCGGCTCCGTAGTCGGGCCGACTGGAGGGTCCTCAGGCTCCCGCCGCGTGGATCCCCGCGCAGACCTCATGGAGGCCGTGGAGCGGAACGCACGGGAGGCGCGGGAAGAGCGGGAGGCGGCGGAGCGAAGGACCGCCCAGGCGGCGAAGGAGTAGGCCGACACGGCGGCCAAGGACCGGGCGGAGGCAGCGGCCGCGGAGAGGGAGGCGGAGGCCTCGCGCAACCAATCTCCGCAGCTCGTCGTTCCCCTCCACGCCGTGGCCCCCGACATCCCCGTGCCCCCGTCGGAGGAGGTCGACCGAGACCCACCGGTGATGGAGAGGAGGGAGGACCACGTGGTCTTCGTGGAGGAGGCGCCGCAGACTGGAGCGGGCCAAAGCGGCCGACCAGCCGCGGCGCCAGAGCAGCCGGCCGGGGGCAAGCCGGAGGCAGGGGGAGCTACCTCCGCGACAGAGCCGCACAGAGCTGCGGGCGCCAGCCAGACGGCGGAGGCCCTGGAGGCGGCCAGCGCCAGCACGTCTGAGGGGACGCCCAGCAGGGGGACGGCCGAGCTGAACACGGCGGCCTAGGAGGTCCGGAACCGGCTTCAAGCCCAGGCCGCTTCGCTACAGCGATATACCCAAGAGTTCGTCACGACGCGGGCCGTCATCCGGGTAAGCCTTCTGGCCTTGGTTGTTTTGCTTTTTTGATTTCTTCCGTGGGGGCGCGCCAGCGCACCCACTGGAAGTAGTCCGTGAGTTCCGAGTCGGCTGCTGAGCAGGCGGCTTGGAACTTACTAGGTCCTGACAGCTATCTTATTCTTGCATCCTGTCTGATCTTCAAGGAATACCATAACCTCCGCGCTGCTGCCTTCAACTCCCAGGCTCAGGAGCTGGGCCAGAAAACTGAGGACCTGACCAAGAGCCGGAGTGCGTGCTTTGTCTCGTTAATCTCCTGTGGGGGCGCGTCAGCGCACCCACTGGGTGTAGTCCCCGAGATTTGGGCCGACTGCTGAGCAGTCGGGTCGGATCTTCCCTGACGACTTCTTCCTTATTGATTTTTCCTTTGTCTTCATGCTTGCAGGAGCCAATGCCGACTTGAGGGAGCAGCTCAGCGGGGCCGAGACCGCCCTTCGCGCCAAGGAAGCCGAGTGCAACGCCTTAGTCCTGGAGCGCGACCGCCTGGCCAAGAAGTTGGCCGACCAGGAGGAGAGCCACAAGGCGGCCCTGAAGAAGGCGCAGGATAGCAAGGACGCCCTCAAAGCTGAGTTCGAGACCGAAGCGGCGGGCTGGGCTGAGGCAAAACAAGCGCTGAGCGAGGGCTACGGCCGGGTTGAGGATCTGATCGATGGTAAGCCGCCTTCCTCACTCCTTGCTTGCCCCTTGCCCCCTGATTTGTGTTCTGACTTGTGCTGCTTTTTGTTGTTTGTGCAGACTACTTCCCCAGCTACTCCGTCATTGCCACCCAGACCATTGAGGCCCACCGCGAGGCGCGCCGGCAGGCGGGGGCTGAAATCGCGCCAGACACGAGCCGGACGCTTGAGGAGCAACTCTTGGCGGTCCAAGCCCGGCTGCAGCCGGCTCACCGCATGCTCCGCCGCCTCCAGCGCGCCGGGGCGCAGGTGTTGGCCGCCCTCTGGCCAGGAGAAATGATTCCCCACACCCTGAGTCGGACTGCCGACTGGCTGGAGGTTGCGGTTGGCTGCTTCGAGGCCTCGAAGGCATCGGCAGCCCGGCTTGGAGCTGGGCGGGCGCTGGAGTTCGTCCGAGCCTGGTATCCCGGGCTGAACCTGGACCAGCTGCGCACCTAGCGACTAGAAGCCGACGAGGAGATGGAGGAGGTGCGGCCGGCCATCGCTCAGCATGCCTCGACGATCACCGAGTGCACTGACATCAGTGCCTTTGATCCTGAGATAAATGACGACGGTGTTGCCCAGCCGGAGGAATGGTTCGGGCTGATCCCGGCAGAGGGTGAGGACTCGATGGAGGAGATCGCTTCTAGCGATGAAGGTGAAGACGACGAAGGAGAGGAAGGCGAAGACGTCGAGCCGGCCGGTGAAGCGGCCAGCCAGCCTCAGCTTGACCGTGCCTCCAGCAACGAGGCGCGTGCTAGCGTGCCCTCTGCGGGAGGTGGTGATCATGCCGAGGTTCGCCAGCCGGCCACTCCTCCAGCCAGCACTGCCGTCTCTACCGACCTGCCCGACTCGCCAGTCGTTCCCTTGGCTTAATCCACCGTCCTTGCTTTTCCTGCTTGTTACTCTTTGAACAATTTTTATTAAACCTGCGCAGTTCCACCCACTAGGGGTGTATTCAAACTATGTTGAATGCTGGCCTTTCGAAGGTCTTTTGTGCAAATATGATCGTGTGTGTGTTTGGCTTCCATTTGCGTATGCTTTTGATCCTTAGGCTGTTTCCTTTGCCGCCTTCCCCTGGTTGCTACCTTCCCAACCGGCAGCTGCTCTACAGCCTGTGGCTAGGGAAGAACTTGGCTATATTTATTATTTTATTTTATTTTTGGGGAAGGCAAGTACTCGAGCTTTCTTAGATTGAAGCGAGGTGAATGGAAGCCGGCCGGCCGGCTACTCTGGTACTCGGTCGGTGGTGGGAGAAAAACTGGCTTTTGTTATATTAGTCTGTTAGTCCCTAGCCGTTTTTCGTGTGGGCGTCCTTTCCTGCCTTTAACTCTTGCCAGCCGGACAGCCGGTTCTTCGAACTGCGACTTTTGGCAAGAAAAGGCTTGGGTGCCGGCACACTACTTATCTGACCGCGGGTAGGACTTCTAATTTAACTCAAGGCGGCCAGTCCCCGGGCCGACTAGTCGAACCCGGTGCTGGACGAAAAAAGTGAATGTGATGACATGATCATAAGCATGATACTCTTCATTCATAGATAAAAGATGGCAGTCCCCGAGCTCTCCTCGGGGGGCCTATTGTCTCGTACTTAGTACAAAAGTTAGCGTGATACATACTGCATTTCAACTGTAAAATCTTCGGAGGAGGTTGGCGTTCCATGGTCGTTCCGACTCCTTGCCGAAGTCGTCTCTCTTTCGTAGCTTCGGCTTCTGTGCGTTGATCAGGTAGTAGGAGTCATTTCCCAGCGCTCTGCTGATGACAAACGGGCCTTCCCAAGGGGCCGAGAGCTTGTGCTGGCCGGCTGTTCGCTGGATCAGCCGGAGCACGAGGTCGCCCTCTTGGAAAGATCTTGGTCTGACCTTCCGGTTGTGGTAGCGGCGCAAGCCCTGCTGGTAGATGGCGGACCGGCTGAGGGCTAACGGCCGGCCTTCTTCCAGCAGGTCGACACCGTCTTCTCGTGCTTCCTTGGCCTCCGCCTTCGTGTACATGGTTACCCGAGGCGAGTCGAACTCGATGTCAGTTGGGATGACCGCCTCGGCACCATACACGAGGAAGAAAGGAGTAAAGCCGGTTGACTTGTTTGGGGTAGTGCGCAGACTCCAGAGGTTGGCCGGCAGCTCGTCGAGCCAATAGCCGACCGAACGTTCCAGTGGTACGACCAGTCGGGGCTTGATGCCGGAAAGGATGAGGCCGTTGGCTCGCTCGACTTGGCCGTTTGACAGCGGGTGGGCAACGGACGCTAAGTCCAACCGGATGCCCTGCGTCACAAAGAAACGTGCCAATGCTCCCTTGGCGAAATTCGTGCCGTTGTCGGTGATGATGCTTTGTGGCACGCCGTACCGAGTTATTATATCTGCGATGAATGTCACGGCAGTCGGCCCATTCAGCTTCTTGATCGGCTTTGCCTCAATCCATTTGGTGAATTTGTCCACGGCGACAAGCAGATGTGTCATGCCGCCGCGTGCCGTCTTGAATGGGCCCACCATGTCCAGTCCCCAAACGGCGAAGGGCCAAGTGAGGGGAATGGTGTTGAGTGCCGAAGCCGGCATGTGTTGCTTGGAGCTAAAGACTTGGCATGCTTTGCAATGTTTAACTAACTCCTTGGCGTCATCCAAAGCAGTCGGCCAAAAGAACCCATGGCGGAAAGCTTTGGCGACGAGTGATCTTGAGGCCGCATGGTGGCCGCATTCTCTTTGGTGGATGTCCCTGAGGATTGCAATGCCCTTCTCTTGCTCAACGCATCGCTGGAAGACTCCAGTGACACTGCGCCTGACGAGCTCTTTGTTGACAATTGTGTATGCTCCGGCTCGGCGTTGGACTTGTCTTGCCTCTGTTTCGTCAGCCGGCAGATCTTGGTTTATTAGGAAGTTGAGGATGGACTGGGCCCATGATGGAGCTGCGACTTCTTCTATTGCCAACACGGCTACTGCGAACAGGGCGGGCGGGCTAGGTGGTGAAATGCTGGAGTTGGCCGCCGCCTGTTGTGTTGGTGCAGTACCCGGGCCGACTACCGCAGTCCCCGAGCCGGGTGTGGCAGTCCCCGGGTCGGGCATAACTACGGAAGTCCCCGAGCCGACTACTGACGTCCCCGGGCCGACTATTGAAGTCCCCGGGTCACCTGCATGGTTCTTCGAGCCGGACCCGGCTGCGTCGGGGTCAGGCGGCACGAAGATGGAATCGGACTCTGGAGACGGCTTGATAGACGCTTGAGGAGGCGTTGCAGAGAAACACCGGTTGGTATTGCCTGCCGAGTGGAGCCTATTCGAGCCAGGGTATCAGCTGGCTCGTTGTCGGCTCGCGGTACGTGGAGGAACTCGCATCCTTCAAAGTACCCGCTGATCTGCTGAACGAGGAAGCGGTAGCTTGCCATATTTGCGTCCTTGGCGTCCCAGTCGCCGGATGATTGCTGGACTACCAAGTCCGAGTCACCGCAACATAGGATCCGACGTATGCCGAGCTCTTTGGCAAGCTGGAGCCCGTGTATGAGCGCCTCGTACTCGGCCACGTTGTTGGAGGCGGCAAAGTGAATTTGCAGCGTGTATCTGAGCTTGTCGCCTTTGGGAGAGGTGAGGATGACGCTGGCTCCCAAGCCGGTGCGCATCTTGGACCCGTCGAAGTGCATGCGCCAATGAGTGGAGTCGGGAGCTGGCGGCAGGTACTGGGTCTCGGCCCAGTCGACGAGGAAGTCGGCCAATGCTTGGGACTTGATGGCGGTGCGAGGCTGGTAGAAGATCGTGTAGGGGGCCAGCTCGATGGCCCATTTCGCCACCCGGCCAAATGCATCCCGACTGCCTATGATCTCGGCAAGCGGGGCGGTGCATACGACCGTGATGGGGTGCTCTTGGAAGTAGGGCTTCAGTTTCTTGGCGGCGAAGTACACGCCATAGCACATCTTCTGGTAGTGCGGGTAGTTCTGCTTCGAGGTAGACAACACCTCACTCAAATAGTACACCAGCCTCTGGACCGACTGTGCTCGGCCCTGTTCTGGGCGCTGGACTACGATGACGGTGCTGACCACCCGGATGGTTGCAGCAATGTAGAGGAGCATGGGCTCTTTCTCAATCGGCGCCGCCAGGACAGGCGGCGTGGCCAGCACCTTCTTTAGCTCGTGAAAAGCTTGGTCGGCTTGGTCGTTCCACTCGAAGTGAGTGGTCTCCTTCACGAGTCGGTAGAGGGGGAGAGCTTTCTCTCCGAGCCGGCTGATGAAGCGGTTCAGGGAGGCCAAGCACCCGGCGAACTTCTGGACGTCTCGAAGTTTGGTGGGAATCGCCATTCTCTCCATGGCCTTGATCTTTATTGGGTTGCATTCGATGCCACATTCGGAGACCAGGAAGCCTAGGAGCTGGCCGACTGGCACTCTGAACACGCATTTCTCGGGGTTGAGCTTGATCTGGAACCGGCGCAGGTTCTCAAATGTTTCCTTGAGGTCTTCCAGCAAGGTGCCGTGCTTCTCCGTCTTCACCAGAATGTCGTCTACGTAGACGTGGGCATTTCTGCCAAGCTGCTTGAGGAGGCACTTCTGCATGCAACGCTGAAAAGTGGCACCGGCATTTCTTAAGCCGAATGTCATGGTCAGGTAGTAGAAAGCTCCGAATGGCGTGATGAAGGCGGTCTTCAGGAGGTCAGCCGGATCTAGCTTTATCTGGTGGTATCCTGAGTAAGAATCCAAGAAACTCAACAACTCGCATCCGGCAGTGGAGTCTATCACTTGATCAATCCTTGGCAGGGCAAAGGGATCTTTGGGGCAGGCCTAGTTGAGGCTCGTATAGTCTATGCACATGCGCCACTTGTTGTTCTTCTTTAGCACGAGGACCGGGTTGGCGAGCCACTCTGGAAAGAAAACCTCCATAATGGAGCCGGCTACCAAAAGCCGGGCTATCTCTTCTCCTACAATCCTTCTTTTCTCCTCCGATAGTCGGCGGAGGGGTTGTTTGACTGGTTTTGCGCCTTCTCAGACGTGTAGCTTGTGCTCGGTGAATTCCTTCGGAACACCTGGCATGTCCTTAGGGGACCATGCAAAGATGTCCCGATTCTCATGGAGGAAATCGGTGAGCTCGCCTTCCTATTTGCTGTTTAGGTTTTCCCCGATGACGGCAAACCTTTCTGGGTGCTCGGGGTTGAGAGGTATCTTCTTCGTCTCCTTGGCCGGCTGGTAAGATCCTTGGGCATCACACTCCTTGGGATCGGGGGACAGGGCCGACTGTTTGCTAGCCATGGCCACGACTCGGTCCAACATCTTCTTTTCTTCGTCAATCACAAGGGACTCGGCCAGCCGGCTGCTGGCTGCTGCGCACTCGGAAGATTTCTTGTAATCGCCGGCTATGGTGATGATGCCCTTGGCGCTCGGCATTCATCTTGAGGTAACCATAGTGGGGAACAGCCATGAACCTGGCCAAGGCAGGACGGCCAAGAAATGCATGGTAGGGGCTCTCCAGGTCCACCACTTCAAACCAGATCGCTTCCCGGCGGAAATGATCCTGTACCCAAAGAGAACATCAATCTTGATCTTGCCAATGGGGGCGCAGGACAGGCCAGGTACAATGCCATGGAACACAGTCCGAGTAGGCATGAGTTGCTTCGTCTTGACGTTCAGCTTCTCCAGGGTGTCACGGTATAGGATGTTGATGCTACTCCCGCCGTCTATCAGCACGCGGGAGAAACGGGCGGCGCGTCTGTCTGTTGCAAGGGTGGCATCCAAAACCAACGCATAAGAGCCGGGAGATGGCATCACCTCTGGGTGGTCGGCCCGGCTCCAGCTGATAGGCTTTTCTGACCAGTGCATGTGCTTGGCGGGGTTGGTAGCGACCACGTTGACTTCCTGGTGCTCTCGGCGTCTGCTGCGCCGGCCTTCGGGCTGGCTTGTAAAGACGACATAGGCGGCATGCTCGTCGGGGAACTCATCGTGCACAGCTCCGACTGCTGGCCGAGCGGTCGGCGGCTGCGGAGCCGGAGGCAGTGGACCAGTAGGCGGAGACGGCGCGAGCCCTTCGCCTTTGGAGATTCGGGTGAGCAAGTGGCACTTCCGGGTTGTGTGGTTGGACGGCTTCGCGCTGCTATGGAACTTGCACGGGGCGTCGAGAGTTTGCTCGTAGGAGAAGGTCGGCTGCCAAGCCGGCCTGCCGCCCCTCTGCTTCTTGGGTGCGGGCCGCCCTTCGGGCTGTTCGTCTTCGACTGTGGCCACCTGCCGACAGGTGGAGGGCGGCACGGGGCCCTTGCGCTTGTGGTCGTTCTAGTACGGGCATCGGCCGGAGTCCCCAGCCAGCGTCTTGGGCACTGGGTTGAGTACCTTCCCGGACGCGTCTACCCGGAGTTCAGTCTTCATTGAGGAGTCGGCGGTGGCGTACTTGTCCGCTATGACCAGAATCTCGTCGAGGGTAGTCGGCTCGTCGCAGAGGAGCTTGTGCTTGAGGAGGGTGCCTTCTCGGCACCCGGCAGTGAAGTATTCTATGGCTTGCACCTCGTGCAACCCTTCGCAAGAGTTACAAAGCTCGGCCCAACGCGTGAGGTAGTCGCGAGTGGATTCGGCGGGGCCTTGTACGCACAAGGAGAGTTGTCTGGGCTTGGGAGCCCGCTTGTAGGTGCTGGTGAAGTCGCGGACGAAGGCTTCTGTGAAGTCTAGCCAGCCGTTGATGCTGTATGGCCTGAGGCTGTTGATCCATGTCCGCGACGTGCCTTGCAACATGAGGGGCACGTACTTCACGGCAACACGCCTGTTGCCGTTTGCTATGCGAACCGTTGTGGAGTAGTCGATCAACCAATCTTCCGGCTTCACGGAGCCGTTGTACTTGGGCGTGTCTCTTGGGAGCGAGAACCCTTTGGGGAAAGGCTCATCGCGGATGCGGGGGCCGAAGCAAGGCGGGCCGCCATCATCTTCTTCTTCTAGCACCAGGGATCGCGCTAGGCGTCCATCCGATGGCGGGCGTCGTTCTCGCCGACTCCTTCGCGGCGACCTAGTCGGCCGCTGAGAGTCGGATGCGTGACAGGCGGTGCGGTGGGATATCTCTCCCCACGAGGCGGAGACGGAGGCGGGTTGCCCCGCCGCTCCATGGCCCAGGGACGGCCTTCTGCGTCTCACTCGATGGAGATCCGGGTTCGGCTTCGGCTAGCAGTCGGCTCTTTGTCGTGTCGCACGCGGGTTTTACCCGCAGTCGGCGTCTGGGACATCGCGCCGTGCTCTCGGCGCGGGGGAGGGCTTTCCGCGCGGGCGTAGGCTTCGTGCCGCTGTGCGGCTGCATCGATTAGTTGCTGGATACGTCTGGTCATGTGGGGGAGTTCTTCAGCCCCCAGTTCGTCTAGCTCATCTACGGCCGCCTGTGCAGCGCGCAGGTTCTCGAGTGGAGTGGCATAGACTGGGCGGTCGACTCCTAGCATGTTGGCGAGGGCAGCGCCGCGCTGTCTAACAACGCCGGCTTGGCTTGGCCCGCCTGGGGGCGACATGCCAAAGGCGGCGCGGTCGGCTTCGCGCTGGTGGGCTTCAGTGAGGCGTCTCATGGAAGCCAACTTCCGGCCCTCCGCGAGGAGGGCGAGGCGGCGAGCCTCCAGTGCTTCGGCGTCGGCATCGGCTGGGAGGGGGATGGACAAGTCATGGACCGCTGCATGCAGGGCTTCGAGGGCGTCCTCGCCAGAAGCGCTGCCGTGGCCGATGACCATCACCTCGGCGGTGGCACCATCACAGCCATCGGCCAGGGGAAGCGGGTCATTGTAGATCGCGACGTCGGTGGGGAAAGCGTTGAGCGAGGCCGTGTCGGAGTCGACAGGCATCGGATCGGTGGAGCCAACAGACTCCAAGTCCACAGCAGGCTCGCCGGAGACGTGGAGCTGGCCGAGGAGGTTGACCAGGTGGTCGGTGCCCGCGTCAGAGGCGAGCTCGTCGGAGATGAGGGTCTCGTCAAGGAGATTGGCGAGGCCGCTCGCTGCACAGACGTTGGTGACGCCTTGCAGCACGTCGTGGCAAGCGCCATCGGGCATGCCGGGATGGCTACGCTCGCTGGGGAGGAAGAGGGTTCCCGTCCAGAACAGGTCTCCGGACGACGGTGCACCTGGCCCCATGGTGGGCGCCAAATGTCGGGTGGTAGGTGCGACATATGCCAACGGGTGGCTTATCATTGTGGGAGCCAGTAAGACGTCGCCGGTGCCTGGAAACGGGATGAGGCGAAGACATGCATGCCGGCGAATCTTACCCAGCTTCGGGGTTCTCCGTGGAGATAACACCCCTACTACTGCTCTGCGGGGTCTCCGCATGATCACTAGATGAACGAGTGGCTACAAGATGCTCCTTGAGCTGTTTGGCGAGAAGAAGAAGAAGGGCACGGCTAGCTCTCCTCTCCTCTCTATGTGGTGTCTAAAACTAGCTCAGATCAACCCTTTGCATGGGTGCCCCGGGGGGTTTATATAGGCCCACCCCCCGGGGGTACAATGGTAATCCGGCTGGGCATGGGCCCTAGCCGTCTGTGTCTACGCTCGTCGGCTTCCGCGCCGGCTGCTAGGGCCCGCCGGCTGGTGGGTCCCGTCGGCTGCTGGCTCCTTGGTCGACAGGCAGGCCCCACTGTCAAGGGCCTTGTCGGTGGCTGGTTACTGTTGCCTCAAACCTGGTGACGAGGGCTTCGCCGAGGTGGGCGTGGCTACAGTGCCGCTGCCCGGTGGGCGATCGCTGTAGCCTCACCACGTCTTGTCTCCTTAATGGGGCATCTCCTTCGAGGGAGGAAGCCAGCCGGCTGTGGGGAGCCGGCCCTATCTTGGGCCGACTGGGGGAGGCCTGGCCGCCTTCGGGGCCTCTCTGCCTGAAGGGGCCCACCGCCCGTGGGCCGCGCTGACGGCCCGTCGTGGGTGGCATCAGGGTCAACATGGCAACAGTGCCGCGCCGGACGGGCCATGGCCACCCCACACGGCACACTGTGCCAGGCGTGCTCCGGGATTCGGGGGTGGCAGGCTTTACTGTAGCCACGCCCCGCCACATCGTCGTTATGTGGATGCAGACTTCGAGGGTACGATCTTGACCTCTTTGTGGGAGCCGGCTTCTTGGAGTCGGCCTTCTCGCGGCCGGCTTCTTGGAGCCGGCCCTCCCGCGGCTTTCTTCATGAGGGCTAAAGTCGGGCCGCCTTCCGATAGTTGGCCTGGGAGACAGCCGGAAAGGGGAAGGCGGCCCCACGTCTTGGATTCTGGAGGGCCGGATCGGCTCGTAATTTTTTCAGAAGGGCCAGGGGGAGCCGGCTAGGGTACCCGTGGTCATTTACTCCGACACCTCTAACCCACCTTTTCTAGCAAACCGTTGTTTGGCTATGTTACTGCTTGCTCAGCCCCTCTTATAGCGTTGCTAGTTGCAGGTGAAGATGAAGTTTGTTCCATGTTGGAACATGGATATGTTGAGATATCACAATATCTCTTATTTACTCAATGCATCTATATACTTGGTAAAGGGTGGAAGGCTCGGCCTTATGCCTGGTGTTTTGTTCTACTCTTGCTGCCTAGTTTCCATCATACCGGTGTTATGTTCCTTGATTTTGCGTTTCTTACACGGTTGGGTGTTATGGGGACCCCTTGACAGTTCGCTTTGAATAAAACTCCTCCAGCAAGGCCCAACCTTGGTTTTACCATTTGCCTCACCACCACCTACTTTTCCCTTCGGAGTCGCGCTCCCGAGGGTCATCTTTATTTTAACCCCCCCGGGACAGTGCTTCTCTAAGTGTTGGTCCAACACAGAGCCACTAGCGGCGCCACCTCGGGGAAACTTGAGGGCTGGTTTTAGCTGTACGTAGTGTTCATCCGTTGTTGCCCTGAGAACGAGATATGTGCAGCTCCTATCGGTATGTCGGCGCATCGGGCGGTCTTGCTGGTCTTGTTTTACCATTGTCAAAATGTCTTGTAACCGGGATTCCGAGACTGGTCCGGTCTTCCTGGGAGAAGGAATATCCTTCGTTGACTGTGAGAGCTTGTGATGGGCTAAGTTGGGACACCCCTGCAGGGTTTTGAACTTTCGAAAGCCACGCGGTTATGGGCAGATGGTAATTTGTTAATGTCCGGTTGTAGAGAACTTGACACGTAACTTAATTAAAATGAATCAACCGCATGTGTAGCCATGATGGTCTCTTCTTGGCGGAGTCCGGGAAGTGAACACGGTTCTTGTGTTATGCTTGAACATAAGTAGTTTCAGGATCACTTCTTGATCACTTCTAGTTCACTACCGTGCATTGCTTCTCTTCTCGTTCTCTTTTGGGTAAGTTAGCCACCATGTATGCTAGTGCTTGCTGCAGCTCCACCCCATTGCCCTTTCCTACTCATAAGCTTAAATAGTCTTGATCTCGTGGGTGGGAGATTGCTGAGTCCTCGTGGCTCACAGATACTTCCAAATAGTTGCAGGTGCCGATGATACCAGTGCAGGTGACGCATCCGAGCTCAAGTGGGAGCTTGATGAAGATCGTGTTCATTGTGTTGTTTCGTTTCTAGTTGATCAGTAGTGGAGCCCAGTTGGGATGATCGGGAATCTAGCATTTGGGGTTTTCTTCTTTATTCTGGTTCCATAGTCGGTACATGATTGTACTCTGGATGATGTATGTTTAACTTGTATTTGTGTGAACGGGCGATTGTAAACCAACTCCTTATCCCATTCTTATTCAGTACATGGGATTGTGTGAAGATTACCCCTCTTGCGACAAACCTACCATGCGGCTATGCCTCTAAGTCGTGCCCCGACACGTGGGAGATATAGCCACATTGTGGGTGTTACAAGTTGGTAATCAGAGCCATCCCCGACTTAGGAGCTCCCTGCTTGATCGAATCGCTGATGTTGTTGAGTCTAGAACAAAATGTTTTGAGTCTTAGGATTATATATATCGGAGAGTATGATTATTTTTACTGCTCAGTCCCTTCGTTGCTCTGTTGAGGCCTCCTGACGTAGAAGTTTTTGACTCTTCTCTCCTCAAATTTCACGAAAAAAATCAGGATCACGCGGGTATCTTGGAATCGTTCCGATGGTTTTGTGACGAGAACATTGTTCTTGGTGCCTCCTGACATTTAGGGGTTGTGGCAGTGTCCCGGGGAGTTGAGCTCCGAGGTGTTGTCGTCACAATTTTATCGTTGTAGTTCTAGAATACCTGAAATTGAAAATCTCTTTTATTTAGTTGTTGGTGAGATAACCTCAACGCCACCTAGTACTGGGCCAAGAGTTCGGGAGTATTGCCATGACTCGTATAACGAATGCTTTTCGAAGGTTGAGGTAAATGATTTCCGAAGGTTTCTTGGTTATGTGTTGAAGGATGGAAACAGCTGGATGTAGGATTTGCTAGTTTTGGGTGAGATATTATGCTTCACATGTATCCTCAACACCTGATTGCATACCCAGGAAGTTTCGGGAGTTTATAAGTGGGAATTCAAGTAGCTCCTAGGATATCTTTCCAACAGACACATGATATGATATGGGGTCTATCATATGTTTTTTCCGGCTTATTCTGCAAGCCAATCCTTTGTTTTTTGTTTTGTTTGTGATATTCAAGTTGCTTCGAAGTCAAGTGTTGATCACATACCTTTCCTAAGCGGTATTCTCATACTCCTATGTGAATACCAATCCTTCATGATAATCGAGATTGTCATGTCAATCCTTTTTCAACCGGCGTGTTTCTCTTCAAGTGAATCCTATCATTTTCCCATTCGCAAGATCACCTCTCAGTTTTCCCAACGGTGTTTGTTTCTTCTGTCCCAAGTTGCCTTTGTTTTCCCGCCCACCCACCCCTTTTTCTTCAAGGACTCAGATTCCTAAATCAAGTATCCATCTTATGGATGTGAAGACTCTTAATTCTTGTCTTTCAATGTTTACCCGGCGGTTCTCATGAAAGATGCTCTACAAGTTCATCATTTTTCGCTCTCTTTCTTCTCCGGTGTTTTCAATTCAAGCTTTTGGTTTTGATTATATCCTTTTCCTCGTTTCAAATGCTTTTCTCATGCCGGTGCACCTCATAATCATTCCCCGCTTGCTATTCAATTGTTCCGGAGTGCTGAAGATATCTCGAAGATTCATGTTTCCACTCTACATTTGTTCAAGCTTCAAGTCCTTTAATTCAACCAGCACAATCTCTCTTTCAAGTCGTTCAACGGTCTTTCTTTCGAGTGGGCCCTAACCCACAGGTCTTTTCCCAGGATCGTACCTGACTCTTCTAGTTTTCCGGAGTTATTACCAAATTCTTTTCTAGGTTTGACGTAAGAATGGTTTGCCATCAGTCATATGTCTTTCTTCAAGATCTTTCAAAAAAATTCATTGTTGGCTCAACCTTTCTAATTTTCATCCCCGAGTATCTTAACAATTCATGGTGGTGTTTCTCGTCGTCATTCTCGGATTTTTGAAACGAAGAAGAGTTTTTCCTCCAAATCTTATTTGTTCTCTCAGAGATGCGTAGTTCAAGCTTGATGCCATCCTCTCATAATTGTTTTCCATTGTGAGAATTCTTTTCACCCACCCGAAGCAATCCAGGAGTCTTTTCAGTTTGATTCTCCGGAGCCCATCATCTCAGAATTATTCATTCCAGCTTTCAGCCCTCGTTCTCAAAATCATACCGGTGCGTCATTCAAGTATGATCTAATCAGCTCGGGAACTCTTCGTTCACTTGTATCAAAATCCCCTAAAGTATCTTCGTTCATTCTCCAATTCTTCCCGGTGAATTGTGCCTGTGCTACGTTCATTTTTAATTATTACGGTGCTTCGTTCAAGATTTCTCTTCCTTCGTTATCATATCAATTCATTCGTTCTTTCCAATCCTGTCGGTGGTTCATAGAAGACCTTCCCAAGTTTGCGCTATATCTCTCTTAATCCTTTCTACGAGAATAAGTAGTATGCCAAATCCATTGTGTGCCATCAATTTAAATTGGTGAAGGATAAGCATAATGTAATTCTTATTCTTGTGTCATCGAGTGAATTCAATTCCTTATTCCAGAGGTTAATAAAATTCTCGGTTTCAATTGGTTCATCTTTTCTTTTCCCGGAGTTCCAAGATCTCATCACACGAAGATCCATCTAATCATTACAAGGCTTCAACCTTATTATCTTCATCCTTCAATCCATTTGATCATCCTTTTATTATCGGAGTTCATCATGGAGGCTCTACATGATGACTCATCAAGGATTTAATTCCTACTCGAAGTGTTCATCGAGATTCTTTTCAAAGGAGCTCAAGTGTTCTTCATCTTGCATTCCGAAGTTCAATCCTTCCTCCCTTATCTTTTGAGGTGGTGTTATGTCATTCTTGATAATTTCTCTTCATGTTTCATGATTCACAAGTTTTCAAGAGTGACTTATCTAAATCCATCATTTTCTCTTCGCTCAAGACATCCTTTGCAACCCATCAATTACTTAGTTGGACGTTATCTTGGTATAGATTTCACCTAAAGCCTTCCATTGGGAATGTTGCTCTTTGTGGTGATTATCTGTGATCCAAGTTCTCTCTTTATTCTCTCGACGGAAGAAGCTTTTCTATCTTTTTCTAGGTCTCAATCAAATCTTTTCCCGTGAGTGGCAGGTTGTCACCTCATAATTTTGAGATGCTTTCCATAAACCCACTACAAGCTTATTTGTTTCGTTGTTGGTTCTCCAATAACTCTGTTATAACATTCTCGTAAGGGTGCCTTCCAAGCTCATTTGTGTCAGAAGTGGGCATTTTCTTCTCCATTCTTTCATTCCAATGATCTATCTTCCATTCTTTCTTCCGGAGGCATTGTGATGTTTCTCTCTTCACTCATCATCTCGAATTGTGAAGATCATTTTCTTTCTTTTTCTTATCCATTCAACCGGAGTGTCGTGTCCTTCATTCTAGTTCTCTCATCTTATCAAGTTTTGCCTCCCTTCTCAACCGGAGTGTTGTCTGAAATCTTACTTACCCCTTGTGCCATTCTTTTGATAGTTTCGGAGGCATCATCTTGTCAAGTTCATGTTCAATTCCTTCCATTTACAGTCAGAGTACTGCCCAAATAATATCATTCTTTTTCCTTCTCTATCTTGTTTTAACCGGAGTGTTTTTGACTTTGTTCATCTTCGTGGTATTCTTTCTTTCAATTTGTTCAACCTCTCAAGGTTCTTTGGTTTCACTCTTTTGTCAAAGAAGCAACTTAGTTTTACCTCTACTCTTTCTCTTCCGTTTCTATCCGGTGTCGTCCTAGATCTCTGGACGAGATCCTCTCGTAGTGGTGGAGTGTTGTAATGCCCCGAGACCGTTGCGCCAGGTGTCTTCCACTTATTCGTTGCTGTTGCCTTGTCATTTTCTTGCGTGTTGCATCTTGCCATGTCATCATGTGCATTGCATCATCATGTTTTCAAAACTTGCATCCGCTCGGGTCTCCCCGTTCCTTCCGTTGTATGTTCTGAGCCCAGACACACTTGCACGCGCCCGCGGCACGTCCGAAATATTATTTTATAAGTGGCCGGAAAATGTTCTCGGCATGGGACGAAAGTTGGCATGTCGTCTCGTTATTAGAGTAGGTAGGCCGCCTGCCAAGTTTCATCGCATTTGGAGTTCGTTTGATGCCCCAACGGATAACTATAGCGGCAGTATAGCCGGTCTATCATCAGACGTTTTCTGTCTCCGAAAACAGTCGCCAGGCAGCATTCATCCTCTTTCCTCTCAGTCCAACCCATCTGCACAGCCCTCTACCCCC
>NC_041384.1:286916459-286979643 GCF_002162155.2 Triticum dicoccoides
CTGACAGCCTCCTCCCTCCTCGATTTCAGCGCCAAGCCACCCCGCCACCGCCACTTGTTGCCGGCCCAGAGGGCGCGCCGCCACCTGAGGCGTCACCCCGACCAACCGAGAGCTGCCAAGTCATCTCCCCGCTTCCCGCAGCCACTCGCAGCCCTCCACGTCGCCTCTCCAGCACCCCACTTCGCCGTGGCCCTCATGGCCCATCTGGAGCCCGCCCCGGGCCGCAACCGGGCCTGAGGCGCCCACACTACACCGCCGCCCGTGCGCTGCAGGAGCACGCCGCTCCCCGCGCTGAGCTCCGCCCCGAGCTTCATCGCCAGTCACCCGCCGACTCCACCCCGTCGCTCGCCGGAGACCAAGGTCACTGGAGCCGCCACCGGAGACCCCAGCAGGCATGCCTCGATGCCGTCGTGCCATCCTTCCTCCCTCCTCGTTTTCTCCCTCTCTCATCTCTCTTTGCCTCTTCCTGCAGAGCCTCCATGGCCTCGGATCTGCGCCGCCGTCGCCGGAATAAGCCGTCAGTTGCCCGATCCGGCCTCCCTGCTGGCAGATCTGGGAAGACCGCACCACCCCGCATCCATTTAAGCCGGATCCCGCTCCTCCTCGACCCCGCTACACCTTCGCGCCACCGGAGTCCGCCGCTGCGGCTCCCTGAACACGAGGAGGATGAGCGCCCAGCTCGCCAACCTCCTCTACCCGCCCAAACACACGTTTGTCGCGTCCTGCGTCAGGCCTAGCACTCCAGCGGGCCAGCGGCCGATCTGGCCCAGCCAACGTTCCGTCTCCACCGACTGGGCCTTGCCCAATGTGAGCACCAAGTCCGCCTAGTTTTCAGCCGCCTATATTTTTTTTGCTACTGCGAATTTGTCTAATAACCAGTGATTTACCTATTTTACAGAAAAGCCCCTAAGCTTCATACATATCATAACTCAATAACCGTGCATCATATGTAAAAACATTATATATGATAAATGCTTAGAATTTCATCTAGTTTAATAATATACCACTTTCATCCATGTTTAACAAGTTTAAAATGTTGTTTGATTAATTTTGCTATATTGCCATCCTAAAATGCTTTATTTCATAACTAAATAATCGTAGCTCCAAACTTAACAAACTTTATATGTAAATGGGGTAGAAAAATGCCTAGTTTAACATGGTGACATTACTTTGCATGTTAAAAAACTCTAAAAATATGCTTTAGGACAGAACAATACCAAATCTAATATATGCTCATGAGGATTTTCCGGAATTGTTGTTTGTTATTTCTGGCCTCATTTAAACTTGACTAGATAGTTAGTTTAGTTATGCTTCACCTCTTGCCGTGTTAATCAACATTTAATATTGTTGGGTACATAAACGAGATCGAACTAAATAACTTGAATGTGGTGTTCTGTCAATATGCAACAGAGTTACATATTGAGCTCCACTTAATTTGTAGGATTGCTTGTGCACTTTGCCATGCCATGCTTCATTACCCCGGACATGCATCATACTTAGTTGTGCATCATGCCATGTTGATGTGATGGTTGTTTACTATGTTGTTTTGCTTATTTCCAGTGTTGCTTCTTCGGGTTAGTTCCGATAACGTCACATTTGTGAGGATCCGTTCGACTACGTCCGTTTGTCTTCTTCATGGACTCGTTCTTCTTCCTTGCGGGTCTCAGGCAAGATGACCATACCCTCGAAATCACTTCTATCTTTGCTTGCTAGTTGTTCGCTCTATTGCTATGCCGCGATGCCTAACACTTGCTTTATTAT
Source organism: Triticum dicoccoides (assembly GCF_002162155.2). Taxonomy (NCBI): domain Eukaryota; kingdom Viridiplantae; phylum Streptophyta; class Magnoliopsida; order Poales; family Poaceae; genus Triticum; species Triticum dicoccoides. Next base: position 286,918,221 of record NC_041384.1, read on the forward strand.
GCCTCCCATATTGCCACGTCAAGCATCTAACCCACCTTTTCTAGCAAACCGTTGTTTGGCTATGTTACCGCTTGCTCAACCCCTCTTATAGCGTTGCTAGTTGCAGGTGAAGATGAAGTTTGTTCCATGTTGGAACATGGATATGTTGGGATATCACAATATCTCTTATTTAATTAATGCATCTATATACTTGGTAAAGGGTGGAAGGCTCGGCCTTATGCCTGGTGTTTTGTTCCACTCTTGCCGCCCTAGTTTCCGTCATACCGGTGTTATGTTCCTTCATTTTGCGTTCCTTGCACGGTTGGGTGTTACGGGGACCCCTTGACAGTTCGCTTTGAATAAAACTCCTCCAGCAAGGCCCAACCTTGGTTTTACCATTTTCCTCACAACCACCTACTTTTCCCTTGGGAGTCGCGCTCCCGAGGGTCATCTTTATTTTAACCCCCCCCCAGGGCTAGTGCTTCTCTAAGTGTTTGTCGGAAACAGAGCCACTTGCGGCGCCACCTCGGGGAAACTTGAGGGCTGGTTTTAGCTATGCATAGTGTTCATCCGGTGTTTCCCTGAGAATGAGATATGTGCAGCTCACATCGGGATGTCAGCGCATCGGGCGGTCTTGCTGGTCTTGTTTTACCATTTTCGAAATGTCTTGTAACCGGGATTCCAAGACTGATCGGGTCTTCCCGGGAGAAGGAATATCCTTCATTGACCGTGAGAGCTTGTGATGGGCTAAGTTGGGACACCCTTGCAGGGTTTTGAGCTTTCGAAAGCCATGCCCGCGGTTATGGGCGGATGGGAATTTGTTAATGTCCAGTTGTAGAGAACTTGACACGTAACTTAATTAAAATGAATCAACCGCGTGTGTAGCCGTGATGTTTCTTCTCGACGGAGTCTGGGAAGTGAACACGGTTCTTGTGTTATGCTTGAACGTAAGTAGTTTCAGGATCACTTCTTGATCACTTCTAGTTCACGACCGTGCATTGCTTCTCTTCTCGCTCTCTTTTGCGTAAGTTAGCCACCATATATGCTAGTGCTTGCTGCAGCTCCACCTCATTACCATTTCCTACTCATAAGCTTAAATAGTCTTGATCTCGTGGGTGTCAGATTGCTGAGTCCTCGTGGCTCACAGATACTTCCAAACAGTTGCAGGTGCCGATGATACCAGTGCAGGTGACGCAACCGAGCTCAAGTGGGAGCTCGATGAAGATCATGTTCGTTGTGTTGTTTCGTTTCCAGTTGATTAGTAGTCGAGCCCAGTTGGGACAATTTGGGATCTAGCATTTGGGGTTTTCTTCTTCATTCTGGTTCCGTAGTCGGACCTTATTGTACTCTGGATGATGTATGTTTAACTTGTATTTGTGTGAAATGGCGATTGTAAGCCTACTCCTTATCCCATTCTTATTCAGTACATGGGATTGTGTGAAGATTACCCCTCTTGCGACAAACCTTCCATGCGGCTATGCCTCTAAGTCGTGCCCCGACACATGGGAGATATAGCCGCATTGTGGGTGTTACACCCGTGTCGTCGCAGCGTTAACCCAGGCCTGGGTCGACGCCGCCTCCAGCTCCGCCATGGCCCTGTTCTGGTCCCACCAGGCCTGGCATTCGGCATCGGCCGGGTCCAGGCCAAGGTTCGGATCCGCCGCCTCCGCCCTTTCCTCCTCCTCGGCCCGGTCGACGTTGTCAGACCGGCTCCTCCAGAACGCGGTGCCCTCATTGGACAAAGCATCCGCCACTGCTAGCGCCAACCAGATCGGCAACCTGAAACACAAGACAGAGTAAAAAAACGCAAGAGCCTAGCAGAGCCGCTCGGCCACTCAGTTCAAGCAAGAAGGGAACTCACCCCGGCACCACCGGAACGGCGGGCCTCGCCGCCCTCTCCTACGGAACGTTGTGCCTCCTCTTGGTAGGCGGCTTCGCGCCACCGACCGGGTCCGCCGCATGTTTCACGGTCGGGGCTCACGGTGCGGTGTTGTCTTTCCCGTGTAGTTGGCTCACCACCGGCGCCCCCCGAGATGACATGGCTCCGCCTGCGTTGCGGCCTCCCCCACCTGCCACCACTACAACGGCGACTCGCGTCAGCATCCCCAAGACCGTCCCGCGACCGACAACTCAAGAAGTGAAGACAAGCTTACCCGCTCGGCGCCCTGTGTCTGCGTTGGCGGTCGCCCCCTCCCCTTCGCCATGGGCCTCGAGCTCCTCCGTGGCAGCGCACGCCATCTACGTCCGGGCCCGGTCGTAAGGATGCCCGATGGCGTTCAGAAGTACTTCCTGCATCGCGTCGGGGCGAATAAGAAGATGAGTAGCAGCAAAGTATGGAGACCAGGGACTCACCGCAGGCGCTGGGTTTGCCTGGCTGTACGGAGACTTCCCGAACTCCGATTCATCCCACAGGTTGGCCTTGGAGATATCATTGACCTGGCGGGCGACCTGGTCCACCCCCAGCCGCAAGTTCGACATGCGGGTGGGGTCCTGAAGCCCAGTCATCTCGCCGATAAGGTGGTTGTGCTACTGCAGCGGCAGCACTCGGCGCTTGATGAAGGCGGTGATGAGGTCGTTGCCGGTGAGCCCTTCCCGCTCCTTCATGACCGACACCCACTCGCACAGGTTGAGCACCTCCTGCGACGGATGCTTGGGGTAATAACCCCAGTTCTTTTTCTCCATCGGCAGCGAGTTAACAAAGGGCGGCAAGTTGATGCGGTACGTGCCGAGGTTGCGGACGTAGAAGAAGGAATTCTGCCACTTCTTGGCAGAATCCTCCAGCGGTATCTTCGGGCAGTCAGCGCCCGATCATTTGGAGATGACGGCGGCCCCGCACTCGGACATCTCCCCGGCCCTTGGCCCCTGCTGCTTCAAGGGGAAGAGGCGCACCCAGCGGTCGATCGAGGGCTCGACCCCCAGGTACCCCTCGCAGAGGGTGACAAAGCCCGAAAGTTGCATGATGGCGCCGATGCTAAGATGGTGGGGCTGGAGCCCAAAGAACTCCAGGAAGTCGCTGAAGAAGGTGCTCGCAAGAAGCCCAAACCCGCGCTTGAAGTGCGGGTAGAAAACAGCGCGCTCTGTGCCCTCCGGTCGTGGCTCCCGCTCGCCCCGCGGCAGGGGCACGGCACCCTCCGTCTTCCCCGGCAAGTGCCTGGAGGTTCGCAGATAGGCGGTATCATCCAGGGTGACGGTCGAGCCCATCCACGAGCCACCAGCAGCGCCATGGAAGGAGGCAAAAGAGAGAAAGGAAGAAGAGCGATGGTGGATCTCTACTCGAAGTGCTGGGAGTCGCAGTGCGCGCTGGTCACAAGAAGGAGAGGAAGAAAGAAGGAGCAGGGGAGCACAGGCAAGAATGACTTCGGCCGCCCCTCCCCCAATTTATAACCCACGATTCGAAACGTGGGGAAGTGGGATCGTTTGCGCTTGCCCCTCCCACTTCCCCGCAATAACTGCGCACGTACGCGCGTAGTAACTGCATCAAGAATGGCAACCGGCCCGCAGACACTGCAATAAATCTGTGCGCATGGGCTGAGGGCGCGTGGCCATGGGGCCCCAGTGCATCGCCCTGTCCTATCGCGGACGTGGCCTATCAGGCCTCTTTGGCTTCCGGGCGCCACGTGGTGCCCGCACGAAGTTCAAAAGATTGCCCCAAGATTCGACAGACTCTTCGGTTTCCCGCCCCTGCCGGGTGCCGCGATTCGGCTTCCGAAAGCCGGCACACAGTGGGTGTTGCCGGACCCGATGGCCGCGAAATTCACCTCCTTGGGGGGGACTGCGAAGGCCCTCCCATCCGAAGACGGCGGACCTTCACAGCTTCAGGGACTACTGTCGAGGGGATGAACCCCAGGCAGGCAATGGACCCTGGATCCTTTTCAAAAACAATGGGGCCAGCAACGCCCCTCGATCCGGCTCACGCTTGGCCGGGTCGCTCGACCCGGCCAAGCCGCTCAACGCGGTCAAACTCCACAACCCGGCCGGACTCCTCAAACTCGGCGCCGACAACCAGCTCAAGACAGCCGAACCCAGCACATCAAGACTTTTTCAACAAGCCAGCTCCACCCTTAGCGTGTTCCTCAACCCGACCACGTGTCAGCTCCCGTCCCATCCTAGCCGTACGATGGGACGAGTCTCCGTCTACCAATGATTGAGGCAATAGTGCCTTGCCAATGCCTCTTGTCAGCCGGGGCGTGGCAATAGTGCCCCACCTACCAGCTGACCGGGGCCGGTGTCGCAACAGTGCGACCATCGTCACCAGTGCATGACGCCAGCAAGCGGCGACCTGACGAAGAGCCACTATAGCTGACTCAACCCGGCCACTCCCTAACGATCGACAAGACGGCCAACAGTGCCCCTGTACCCGGAGGGCCCCGCGCCCGGAGAACCCAGCAAGCCCAGACCCCCGGCGGGTCCCAGCGCCAGCTTCCCGGACAATGACAACCTCACCCCATGACCTTTTAACATTACTATTGTACCCCTGGGGGTTGACCTATAAAACTCCCCAGCAGCCCTCATGCATGGGAGGGCGATCACTCACTCACTCACACGCACGTGTAGCAAGCAACACCTAAGGAGAGGGAGCAGCCTGAGCCTTGGTCTGCCTTCCTTCTTCCTCCATACAGCTCTAGGAGCAACTCTGTACTGATACACATCAACTACACTCGGCAGGACTAGGGGTGTTATCTCTCCAGAGAGCCCCGAACCTAGGTATGTCTTGCGCCCCGCACTCGCTCATGTTGCCCTCACCTCTGGAGACCACCAGTGCCCTCGAGCCTCTCCATATCTTTAGCCATCCCTTGTCATCTGCCGTGCGCCCACCACGACAGCCCAAGTGCTTGAGATTGAAGAAGAAGAAGAAGAAGAAGCCCAAGTTCTTAGGAAGCTAAAGCCCAAGATTCTTGACCATGATGACAATCATCCAGTGGAAGAAAATATGAAAATCAGAAAGGATGCATGCCTTGGACTATGGAGAGAATCTGATCCATATGTTGTGGGGAGAAGGACTGCTGTGGATTGTAGGTTTCACACCAAGGAGCAGCAGGACTTCGATGAGACTATTCTGCTAGATAAGAAGCCAATTGTCTGTGATATGAAGTGGGTAGACTGGAAGTACATTGATAACAATGAAGACCACTTTCCAGGAGTGCATAAGAGCTTCAGACTATGTGGAGTAGACACTTTTGTGGGTCAGAAACTCACCAAGTGGAATGATGAGCTCATTATGCAATTCTACTCCACAACTCATTTCTATCTGGATGGAAAGATTGTCTGGATGTCTGAAGGTACAAGGTACCAATCGACAGTTGCTGAATGGGCCGAGCTGATAAATGCCCCTATAGAGCATGAGGATGGCATAGATGTCTATGCTAAGAAGAAGAAATATCACAACTCCATGGCTAACATGTATAAGGAGATTCCTGACAAAGTCTTGAAGACGCACAAGATGAGCTTAGAAGAAAGATCACAACTCCATGGCTAACATGTATAAGGAGATACCTGACAAAGCCTTGAAGACTCACAAGATGGGCTTTGTATATTATCTGTTGTCTGGTCTGACCACCATCAACACTATCTTGAGGCATACCTTGTTACCCAAGTCGGGTGATCATAGGATGATCAGAGGCCATTCCATAAACTTGCTACAGTTGTTTGATGTGCCCCAAAAGCTCAAAGTGATGAGTCTGATTGTTGAGACAATCAAGAGGACAACTGCAGATCAGAAGAGGTCATGTGGGTATGCTCCACACATCCAGATGCTCGTCAACTCCAAGATGGGCACAGGAACATACTTGTTAGACAAGAAACATCTTCCCTTGAGGCCTGATTTTGAGGACAACACAGTTGTCATGAATGCTGAAGATCCTACTTATGTAGAGGCTCAAGAGAAGAGGGAGAAAGCAAAGGCTGAGAAAGCAGCCAAAATCCCAAGTGTTGAAGAGGCTTCTCAAGTGTTTCTCAAGTCAAAGCAAGATCAACTTGGATATCTTATTCAAGCCACCTTGAGGATTGAGAAGGGATTGGCCACCCTGACTCAGAACCAAGAAAGCCTGGAGAGGATCATTGAAACAAAGTTCTATGATCTTGACTCGAAGGTGACAGAGATGCAGACAGCTATTGAGCAGCTCCAGGAAGAAGTTGAGGAGAAAAAAGGGAAAGCAACCACAGATGCCTTTCAGAGAGTTCCTAGGGGACAGAGATCTTCTGCAGTGCCAGTGACTGACACAAGAGCTACTACATCAGCACCTGCAGCCACAACATTAGTAGCACCTCCAGTTGCCACTCCACCAGCTCCAACAACTTAAACCGATGCATTCATCCTTGGAGTCCTATCAACGCCTCCTCCCAAAGATCAAGCCTAGATAAGCACATATCACTATGCATTTTCGAGATTTTTGGTAACTTGTTGCCAAAGGGGGAGAAAGTGTATAGATCATAGGCTTTGAGAGAGAGAGAGCTTGTTTCTTTTTTCTATCTCTTTTGCTTCTTGGTTGATACTTATTTGTGTGCTTGCTTGGATGATACTTTATGTGTGTGTGAGATACTTGTTTGATCATGTGTTTGATCATACCATACCTTAATTCTTGTGCTTGAATGATGTTATTACTTATCTCTCATATATGATCATTCAATTTGCCTTGGTGATGAGTGCATATTTTAGCTTCTATCATTTTGAGCGCTCCAACAAGATGTATGTGACATGGAAGAGTAACCCATGATTCTAATCGATTGTGCATTTGCATTCAAAAGCAAATTTTTAAATAATGCACAAATTTAGGGGGAACTCTTGCTTATCACATACTTCTCAAAGAGATGATATATTTAAATCTTATTATCAATTGTCGAAGCTTTGTTCTATATGTTGTCATCAATTACCAAAAAGGGGGGAGATTGAAAGTGCAACTATCCCTGGGTGGTTTTGGTAATTCCTAACAACATATAGCTCATTGAACTAATGCTCTTTCAAGATGATCATTTCTTAAATTTCAATTATTGGCATGGCATGGACTAGAAATGTGGACCCCTCAAAATGCTAAGGACACATATTGGCTCAAGCTCAAGACTACATTTTCATTTTAGTGATCCAAGATCACATTGAGTCCATAGGAAAAGCCAGTACTACTAAGTGGGGATGAGGTGTTGCTTAATGGCTTGCTTGCTCAAAATGCTTAGTGATATGCTCCAACGCCCTCAACCACTTTCTCATATCCACATATGTCTCAAACCAAAAGTCAAACTCGGCCCCACCGATTTGATCTATCCGGCGCCACCGAGGTCATTTGACATAGCCATAGCCAAAAACCCTAATCAGTTCGGTCGCACCGATAGGGATCTCGGTCTCATCGAGATGGGATTGCAAACTCTTTGTTTCCCTTTGTAACATTTCGGTTTAACCGAAATGAGTGATATGTCCCACCAAGTTCGCAATGCAAACTCTCTATTTCCTTTTCGTAACATTTCGGTCTCACTGACATGAGTGATCGGTCCCACCGAGTTTTCCTGACCAACTCTCTATTTGCCTATTACAGAAATCGGTCTCACCAAGTTTATGTGATCGGTCTCACCGAGATTATGTTATGCCCTAACCCTAATGAAATCAGTCCCACCGAGTTGACATGTCGGTCCCACCAAAAAGCCTAACATTCACATTTTGAACTGAATCGGTCTGAAAAAGTTTGAGTATTCGGTCTCACCGAGTTTGGTAAGTTGTGTGTAACAGTTAGATTTTGTGTGGAGGCTATATATACCCCTCCACTCTTCCTCCATTCATGGAGAGAGGCATCAGAACATGCCTACACTTCCAGCATTCATTTTCTGAGAGAGAACCACCTACTCATGAGTTGAGACCAAGATATTCCAATCCAATCACAAGAATCTTGATCTCTACCCTTCCCCAAGTTGCTTTCCACTCAAATCATCTTTCCACCAAATCCAAATCTGTGAGAGAGATTTGAGTGTTGTGGAGACTATCATTCGAAGCACAAGAGCAAGGAGTTCATCACCAACACACCATCTATTACATTTTGGAGAGTGGCGTCTCCTAGATTGGTTAGGTGTTACTTGGGAGCCTCCACCAAGATTGTGGAGTTAAAACAAGGAGTTTGTAAGGGCAAGGAGATCGCCTACTTCGTGAAGATCTACCCGAGTGAGGCAATTCCTTCATGGGCGATGGTCATGGTGGGATAGACAAGGTTACTTCTTCGTGGACCCTTCATGGGTGGAGCCCTCCGTGGGCTCGCGCTACCGTTACCCTTCATGGGTTGAAGTCTCCATCAATGTGTATGTACGATAGCACCACCTATCGGAACCACGCCAAAAATCTCCGTGTCTACATTGCATTTGCTCCCTCTAAACTCCTCCCCTTTACCTTCACATGCAATGATTTACATTCCACTGCTATACTCTTACACTTGCATGTGTAGGTTGATTGCTTGACTTGTGCTAAGTTGCTAAAATCTGCCAAGACTTAAAATTGGGAAAAGGCTAGATTTTTTCAGTCAAGTAGTCTAATCACCCCCCCCCCCTCTAGACATACTTTCGATCCTACAGCGTCCTTTGCCTCAGCCACCTTCTCGCAGTCCGCGTGATGGTGGAGTTCCGCCTGGTGGGCTCCCCCGCCTTGGCCACCTTCGCCTTTAGCCGCTCCACCTCGGCCTGAAGCAGGCCCTTCTCGTCGGTCAGCTTGTCGCGTTGCTGGCCAATCTCGGCAAGGGCCCGCTATGCCTCCACAACCTTGGCCGCCTCCGCCTTGAGGCAGTCCACCTCGGCCTCGAGACGGCTCTTGTCGCCCGCAAGTTGCTCCTGCAACCAGTCGGCTTCGTCAAGTGCCCATCGATCCTCTACCGCCTCCGCCTGTGCCTCCGCCACCTCGACCCGAAGCCGGCCGACGTCAGCAATGACCCAGTCATACTGATAGCCACCTCGGATCAGTCGGGTTCGCCAGGACGACACCTCAGCTGCACAACAAAGATTCAGAAATAAAGGATTACTTTAAGATTCGACCCAACTACTACGTCGTTGGCCCGAATCTCAGGGGCTACACCCAGTGGGTGCACTAGTGCACCCCCACTAAAAAGAGCATGCAAGAAATTTATATGCGGCGGCGCGGAGTGCCTCCTCCTTGGCGGCGAGTTGCTCCTTGAGCTGCTGGTGCTTCTCCAGGAGCTGGTTAAAGACGCGGACCCGGTAGGAGTCTAGTTGCCGCAAGGAGCGATGATCAGCACATGACAAAAGTTTTAAGATTCGAGCCAACTACTATGTAGTTGACCCGAATCTCAGGGGCTACACCCAGTGGGTGTGCTAGCGTGCCCCCACTAAAAGAAGCAGCAAAAAGAAGATAGAAGACAAAGGAAGGACTTACGAGCACAGCGCGCTCCAGCTCCCGTGTCCGCTCCTCCTTGGCCTGGGCGAAGGCCTGGATCCTCTTTGTGCGCCCTTGAAGGCGCTGGCTCACGGCGGCCATCGTCGCCTCCTCCTGGGTCAGGGGCCCGAAGAAGACCTCGCTGGCCCCTGCCCGATCCGGCTGCGACCCGACGGCCCGACTGCCCCCTGGCCTGGGCACTAGGGCATACTCGCCGTTGACCGCCTCCTCCGCGGTCGGCGCCCTCTTCGGCGCTCTCGCTGGCACGCCGGCAAAAGTCGCCTGTAGCAGCGCAACTGGCGGCGCCCCACCCGTCAGCGCCTGAGGCGCTCCTCCCGGCGTCGTCCGCGGTGCCTCCCCCAAGACGGCATCGCTGCCCCCTCCCTTGACCTCCGCCCGATCGACCACGTCGGTCCGTGGCAGAGTGTCATCGTGAACATCCACGACTTCCTGATCGAGGTCCACCACCTTCGCGCGACCGCTCTGATCGTGCTCCCCGTGCAACGGCAGCATGAAGATCGTCGTCGCCGGCTCCATGCCTGCTGATACGTCCATTTTGCATCGTGTTTTCTTATTGTTATTTATAATGTTTTTATCCATAATAATGCTTTTTTGAGTAATTCTAATGGCTTTTCTCTCATAATTTGCAAGGAACACACCAAGAGGCAGAATTCCGGCAGCTGGAAATCTGGACCTGAAAAAGCTACGTCAGGCTACCTATTCTGCACAACTCCAAATAAGCTGAAACTTCAGGGGATATTTTATGGAATGTTTAAGAAATACTAGAGCCAATAACCACCAAGGGGTGCCACCAGGTTGGCACAACCCACCTGTGCACGCCAGGTCCCCCAGGCGTGCCCTGGTGGGTTGTGGCCTCCTTGGTCCACCTCCGGTGCCCATCTTCTGGTATGTAAGTGGTTTTAACCTAGAAAAAATAAGGAGAGGACTTTCGGGACGGAGCGCCGCCGTCTCGAGGTGGAACTTGGGCATGAGCACTTTTGCCCTCCGGCGGAGCGATTTCGCCGGGGGAACTTCCCTCCCAGAAGGGGAAATCACCGTCATCATCATAACGAACAACTCTCCCATCTTGGGGAGGGCAATCTCCATCAACATCTTCAACAGCACCATCTCCTCTCAAACCCTAGTTCATCTCTCGTGTTCAATCTTGTTACCGGAACTACAGATTGGTGCTTGTGGGTGACTAGTAGTGTTCATTACATCTTGTAGTTGATTACTATATGGTTTATTTGGTGGAAGATTATATGTTCAGATCCATTATGCTATTTACCACCCCTCTGATCTTGAGCATGATTATTATTTGTGAGTAGTTACCTTTGTTCTTGAGGTCACAGGAGAAATCATGTTGCAAGTAATCATGAGAACTTGATATGTGTTTTATATTTTGATAGTATGTATGTTGTTATTCCATTAGTGGTGTCATGTGAACGTCGACTACATGACACTTCACCATATTTGGGCCTAAGGGAATCCATTGTGGAGTAGCAATTAGATGGTGGGTTGCGAGAGTGACAGAAGCTTAAACCCCAGTTTATGTGCTATTCTGTAAGGGACCGATTGGATCCAAAAGTTTAATGCTATGGTTAGAATTTATTCTTAACACTTTTCTCGTTGTTGAGGATGCTTGCGGGAGGGTTAATCATAAGTATGAGGTTTGTTCAAGTAAGAACAGCACCTAAGCACCGGACCACCCACATATCAAATTATCAAAGTAGCAAACACAAATCGAACCAACATGATGAAAGTGACTAGATGAAATTCCCGTGTACCCTCAAGAGCGCTTTGCTTATCATAAGAGACCGTTTTGGCCTGTACTTTGCCTCAAAACAATTGGCTACCTTGCTGCACTTTTGTTACTATTATCGCGACTTGATCATTACAAATTATCTTGCTATCAAACTACTCCGCTACTTACAATTTCAGCACTTGCAGACAATACCTTACCGAAAACTACTTGTCATTTCCTTTTGCTCCTCATTGGGTTCGAGACTCTTACTTATCTAAAAGAGCTACAATTAATCCCCTATACTTGTGGTTAATCAAGGCTATTTTCCAGCGCCGTTGCCGGGGAGTGAAGCTCCTTTGGTAAGTGGAATTTGGTAAGGAAACATTTATATAGTGTGATGAAATTTATTGTCACTTGTTACTATGGAAAACAATCCTTTGATGGGTTTGTTCTGGGTATCTTCACCTCGTCCAGAACCACAATTAGCCACCCCTCAACATATTGCACCTACTAAAAATATTGAATATGAAATTCCTTTGGGTATGATAGAACAACTGCTAGCTAATCCTTATGCAGGAGATGGAACCGAACATCCTGGTATGCATTTGATATATGTGGAACAAATTTGTGGATTGTTTAAGCTTGCAGGTTTACCCAGGTATGAAGTGAGGAAAAAGGTTTTCCCTTTATCTTTGAAATTAAAATCATTGGCATGGTATGGGATATGCGATGATATTGGATCATGGAATTGGAATAGTTTGAAATTGGAGTTCCACCAAAAAAATCCTATGCATCTAGTTCATCGTGATCGGAATTATATATATAATTTTTGGCCTCGTGAAGGAGAAGTTATCGCTCTAGCTTGGGGGAGGCTTAAGTCAATGGTATATTCATGCCCTAGTCATGAGCTCTCAAGAGAAATTATTATTCAGAATTTTTATGCTCGGCTTTCTCGTAATGATCAAACCATTCTTGATACTTCTTGTGATGGTTCATTTATGAAGAAGACTAGTGAACTCCGGTGGGATCTTTTGGAAAGAATTAAATGCAACTCTGAAGATTGTGAACTCGATGAAGGTGAAGAGTCGGGTATTAAAATTAAATATGATTGTGTTAAATATTTTATGGATATCGATGCTTTTCAAAAGTATAGCACTAAATACGGGCTTGACTCTGAGATAGTAGCCTCCTTTTGTGAATCATTTGCTACTCATGTTGAACTCCTTAAGGAGAAGTGGTTTAAATATCACCCACCTATTAAAGAAGAAATTAAAGAATCAGTGCCAGTTAAAGAAGAAACTATACTTTATAATGTTGACCTGGTTGTTCCTGCTGCCTATATTGAGAAACCACCTTTCCCTGTTAGGATAAAGGAACATGCTGAAGTTTCAACTGTGGTAACAAAAGCTATATTAGAACACCTAAACTTTATGAACAAATTAAAGTAGAACCTAGAGTTGCTATGGTTAAGGATCTCTTAGAAGAAGATATGGATGGGCATGTTATTTACTTCTGTGAAGAAGCTGCTAGAATTGCTAAACCTGATAGGAAAGATAAACATAGACCTGTGGTAGGCATGCCTATTCTCTCAGTTAAAATAGGAGATCACTGTTATCATGGTTTATGTGACATGGGTGATAGCGTGAGTGCTATTCCTTACACTTTATATGAAGAAATCATGAAAGACATAGCACCTGCTGAGATAGAAGAAATAGATGTTACTATTAAACTTGCCAATAGAGACACCATATCACCAACTGGGATTATTAGAGATGTTGAAGTCTTGTGTAGTAATTAAATACCCTACTGATTTTCTTGTTCTTGGTTCGCCACAATATGACTTCTGTCCCATTATCTTTGGTAGACCTTTCTTGAACACAGTTAAGGCTAAGATAGATTGTAAGAAACAAACTGTTGGTGTTAGCTTTGGTGATGAGTCTCATGAGTTCATTTTTTCCAAGTTTAGTAGAAATCATCATGAAAAAGAATTGCCTAGTAAGTATGAATTAATTGGTCTTGCTTCTATTGCTGTTCCACCTACTGATCCTTTAGAACAATATTTGCTAGAACATGAAAATGATTCATATGCATGAAAGAAATGAAATAGATAAAAATTTCTTCCTCTACTTAAACACAATTTTCCTATTGAAAATCTTGGAGGTCCTCCTCCACCTAAAGGTGATCCTATGTTTGAATTAAAACAATTGCCAGACACTTTGAAATATGCTTATCTTGATGAAAATAAAATATATATTCTTATTATTAGTGCTAACCTTTCAAAACATGAAGAAGAAAGATTATTGAAAGTTCTAAGGAAGCACCGAGCTGCTATTGGATATACTCTTGATGATTAAAAGGGCATTAGTCCCACTCTATGTAAGCACAAGATTAATATGGAGCCTGATGCTAAACCCGTCGTTGATCACCAACATCGGTTAAATCCGAAGATGAAAGAACTGGTAAGAACGGAAATATTAAAACTTCTGGAAGCAGGTATAATCTATCCCATAGCTGATAGTAGCTGGGTAAGTCATGTTCATTGTGTTCCTAAGAAAGGAGGTATAACTATTGTTCCTAATGATAAGAATGAGCTTATTCCACAAAGAATTGTTACAGGCTATAGAATGGTAATTGATTATAGAAAATTAAATAAAGCAACTAGAAAAGATCATTACCCTTTGCCTGTTATTGATCAAATGCTTGAAAGATTAACTAAGAACACACACTTTTGCTTCCTTGATGGATATTCTGGCTTTTCACAAATACATGTATCTCAACCTGATCAAGAAAAGATCAATTTTACTTGTACCTTTGGTTTTTGTAATGCACTGGCTACCTTTCAAAGATGTAAGACTGCTATATTCTCTGATTTTTCTGAAAAGATTGTTGAGGTTTTCATGGATGACTTTTTTGTTTATGGGAAGTCTTTTGATGATTGTTTAAGCAATCTTGAGCAAGTTTTGCAGAGATGTGAACAAACATATCTTGTCTTGAATTGCGAGAAGTGCCACTTTATGGTTAATGAAGGCATTGTCTTTGGTCATAAAGTTTCTGAAAGAAGTATTGAAGTGGACCAAGCTAAGGTTGATGCCATTGAGAAAATGCCATGTCCTAAGGATATCAAAGGTATTCGTAGTTTCCCAGGCCATGCTAGTTTCTATAGGAGATTTATCAAAGACTTTTCTAAAATTTCTAGGCCGCTTACTAATCTTTTGCAAAAGGATATTCCTTTTGTTTTTAATGATGATTGTCTTGAAGCCTTTGAAACACTCAAGAAAGCCTTAATATCTACACCTATTGTTCAACCACCTGATTGGAACTTGCATTTTGAAATTATGTGTGATGCTAGTGATTATGATGTTGGTTTTGTTCTAGGACAAAGAGTTGATAAGAAACTTAATGTTATTCATTATGCTAGTAAAACTCTAGACAATGCTCAAAGAAATTATGCTACTACTGAAAAAGAATTCTTAGCCGTGGTGTTTGCTTGTGATAAATTTAGACCTTATATTTTTGAGTCCAAGGTAACTGTTCACACAGACCGTGCTGCTATTAAATATCTTATGGAAAAGAAAGATGCTAAACCTAGACTTATTCGTTGGGTTCTCTTATTACAAGAATTTGAATTACATATCATTGATAGAAAAGGAGTTGAGAACCCAGTAGCTGACAACTTGTCTAGGCTTGAAAATGTGCTTGATGACCCACTACCTATTGATGGTAGTTTTCCTAATGAGCAGTTAGCTGTAATAAATGTTGCTAATAGTACTCCTTGGTATGCTGACTATGCTAACTACATTGTTGCTAAATATTTACCACCTAGCTTTACATACCAGCAAAAGAAAAAATTCTTGTATGATTTAAGACATTACTTTTGGGATGACCCACATCTTTATAAAGAAGGAATAGATGGTATTATTAGACGTTGTGTACCTGAGCATGAACAGGGACAAATCCTACGGAAATGTCACTTCGAAGCTTATGGAGGGCATCATGCTGGAGATAGAACTTCTCACAAGGTATTGCAGTCTGGATTTTTTTTTTGGCCTACTCTCTTCAAGGATGCTCGTAAGTACGTCTCATCTTGTGATGAATGTCTAAGAATAGGTAATATCGGTAAGCGTCAAGAAATGCCTATGAATTATTTACTTGTTGTTCAACCATTTGATGTTTGGGGATTTGATTACATGGGACATTTTCCTTCCTCTAATGGGTATACACATATTTTGGTTGATGTTGATTATGTTACTAAATGGGTAGAAGCTATTCCAACCAGTAGTGTTGATCACAACACCTCTATTGAAATGCTTAAGAAAGTTATTTTCCCAAGGTTTGGAGTCCCTAGATATTTAATGACCGATGGTGGTTCACACTTTATTCATGGTGCTTTCAGTAAAATGCTTGCCAAGCATGATGTTAACTATAGAATTGCATCACCTTATTATCCCCAGTCTAGTGGTCAAGTTGAACTTAGCAATAGAGAAATAAAATTAATTTTGCAAAAGACTGTCAATAGGTCTAGGAAGAATTGGTCTAAGAAATTAGATGATGCACTTTAGGCTTATAGAACAGCTTATAAAAATCCTATGGGTATGTCTCCTTATAAAATGGTTTATGAAAAAGCTTGTCATTTGCCTCTTGAGTTAGAACATAAAGATTTTTGGGCAGTCAAAGAGCTCAACTATGATTTCAAACTTGCTGGTGAAAAGAGGTTATTTGATATTAGCTCATTAGATGAATGGAGAACCCAAGCTTATGAAAATGCAAATTATTTAAAGAGAAGGCAAAAAGATGGCATGACAAAAGAATTCAAAAGTGTGAGTTTAAAGTCGGAGAATATGTTCTTTTGTACAACTCTCGTTTTAGATTTTTTGCAGGAAAGCTCCTCTCAAAATGGGAATGCCCATATGTCATCGAGGAGGTTTACTGGTCAGGAGCCATCAAAATAAATAACTCCGAAGGTACTAACCCGAAGGTTGTCAATGGGCAATGAATAAAGCATTATATCTCAGGTACGCCTATTAATGTTGATATTAATATTATCCAAACCATGACACCGGAAGAACACATAAAAGAGTCCTTCTGGAACACTCCAGAATCGTGAAAATCAGGAGGTACGTGATACGGCAAGTAAACGGACTCCGAAAAATCTGCAAAAGTATTTTTTATTAGTTTTGGAATATTTTAGAATTTTGGAAATAAAGAAACTCCCAGGAAGTGTCCCCTGGTGGGTACAAGACAACAGGGTGCTCCAGGCGCGCCTAGGTGGGTTGCGCCCACCTAGGACACCTCCCGTACTCCATTTTTCTTCCATGTACTTGTCCTCCAAGATAAAAAAATCTATATATACCTACCGAACCTGTTAATCAACATATCACGGAGAAATCATGTCCTCTTTTCTTGCTATTTCCTGTGTAGATCTGAAAATATGTCCTCCCAAGACTCTGAGGGTGAGATCTATGTTGCTGATCTCGTTGCAAACCCCAAGTTCTATGGGGATGAGGGGCACTATAGCTGGACCTCCAAAGAACTAGAAGAAGAATCGGTTCCTTCCCGGTTCAAGGATGAGAGCATGGAGGCATTATGCAAGAGGGTAATAAAACTTGAGATAGATAATTGTGAGTTGATGATGGAAAATTTTATTCTCCATCAGAAGCTGGAGGAAGCTAAAGGGAAACCCCGCACTTTCTCACCACCACCACCATCTTCTTCACCACCAAAGGAGAACTGAGTATCGGGTGTGGGCACTCCCCTTGGCTTCCTCCAAGCTTGGGGGAGGTGCCCCGGTACCGTATCATCCCACTAACTTTTTGCTTTTACTTATCTTAGTTCGATATTTTTCTTTTAGATGAAATGAAGTTTAGTTTAATCCTTTCTTATTGGAGAGTTTGCTTAGTCATCTATCACTGTAATCATGAGCAAGTTATATACTAATGTTTAGTTTGAGTTTTTGCTTTCTTTACTTTCATGTTGCAAATAAAGAAAAGAAAAGAAATAAGAAAGAAAGAAAAATAGAAAGGAAACAAACAAAAGAAAGGAAATAAATCAATAAGATTATATACTAATCCTATGGTAGGTGATAGCACCACATAAGGAAAAGTATAAGTAGAAAATTTTATTAGAGATTGACAAACATAGCATTAGTCAATGATGCAACTCATGAAAGAATTAATAAGGGAAGAGAAGATTCACATATAGATATACTATCCTAGAAATCTTTTGTGATTGTGAGCCCACATCAAAATATTATATGCCAAAATTGTTGACCTTGGACAAGGAATACAACTTAATGATTTATGCTTGTTCATATTCACATAGAAGTCATATTGTCATAGATCCTTTAACATGTGGTTCTTGCCCCTATCTTTGCTAGCCAAAAATTCCGCACTAAGTAGAGATACTACTTGTGCATCCAAAAACCCTTAAACCCAAATCTTTTTCAAGTGTCCACCATACCTAGCTAGGGATTGAGAAAAGAAGTAAGTTGTCATCAGTGCAAAAAGGCAATAAAATTGCTTCTAAAAGTGTGAGATCATTTATTGTAAGAGAAAATTGAGCATTGTACGAACTTGGATGACAAAGAATAAAAGCGACAGACTGCATAATAAAGGTTGTCATCTTAAGGGGCAATACAATGTGACATTATCTTGCACTAAGGGATTGAGCATACAAACAAATAAACACATGGAAACCTCTGCTTCCCTCTACGAAGGGCCTATCTTTTACAGTTATGTATTTACTTTTATGCAAAGAGTCAAAGTTTTCTCTCTATTCCTTTTATTTTTCTCTTTTGGAAAGCATCGTGTGGTGAGGAAAGATCTAGGCACATATGTCTAGTTGAATATGGGTGGCATGAGTTATTATTGTTGACACCACCCTTGAGGTGAGTATGTTGGGAAGCAAAATCATAAGCCCCTATCTTTCTGTGTGTCCGGTTGAAACGTTTTGCTCATGGGTACGAGGTGACTGTTAGCAATCATAGAATACTATATGATGGTTGAGTATGTGGACTTGCGTAAAGGCTCTGACACGTGAATATTCCTGAAAAGATGATGAATTGTAGTTGCAAAGTTGACTGAGAACATAGTTTGTTGGATTCTAATAGAGTTTTTGCTTTATAGTTCGATTGTGTGATAAACTATTACTTATTCATGAGAAGTATAAGATAAAAGTTCTATGATAAAATTCCTATGTTAAATTTTGTTGTTGTTATAATAATCAACATGATGCTTCTATGTCCGTATTTTGTTTTTATCGACACCTCTCTCTCAAAGCATGTGGACATGTTTTTCGATTTCAGTTTTCGCTTGAGGACAATACGGGTATAAGCTTGGGGGAGTTGATACGTCCATTTTGCATCATATTTTATTACTGTTATTTATAATGTTTTTATCCATAATAATGATTTTTGGAGTAATTCTGATGCCTTTTATTTCATAATTTGCAAGGAACACAGCAAGAGGGAGAATTCCGGCAGCTCGAAATCTGGAACTGAAAAAGCTACGTCAGGCTACCTATTGTGCACAACTCCAAATAGGCTGAAACTTCACAGGGATTTTCTATGGAATATTTAAGAAATACTGGAGCCAATAACCACCAGAGGGGGCCACCAGGTGGGCACAACCCACCTGGGCGCGCCAGGCCCCCAAGCGCGCCCTGGTGGGTTGTGGCCTCCTCGGCCCACCTCCGCTGCCCATCTTCTGGTATATAAGTCGTTTTGACCTAGAAAAAAGAAGGAGAGGACTTTTTGGACGGAGCGCCGCCGTCTCGAGTTAGAACTTGGGCAGGAGCACTTTTGCCCTCCGGCGGAGAGATTTCATCGGGGGAACTTCCCTCCCGGAGGGGAAAATCATCGTCATCATCATCACCAACAACTCTCCCATCTTGGGGAGGACAATCTCCATCAACATCTTCAACAGCACCATATCCCATCAAACCCTAGTTCATCTCTTATGTTCAATCTTGTTACTGGAACTATAGATTGGTGCTTGTGGGTGACTAGTAGTCTTGACTACATCTTATAGTTGATTAATATATGGTTTATTTGGTGGAAGATTATATGTTCAGATCCATTATGATATTTAATACCCCTCTGATCTTGAGCAGGATTATTATTTGTGAGTAGTTACCTTTGTTCTTGAGGTCACGGGAGAAATCATGTTGCAAGTAATCATGAGAACTTGATATGTGTTCGATATTTTGATAGTATGTATGTTGTTATTCCCTTAGTGGTGTCATGTGAACATCGACTACATGACACTTCACCATATTTGGGCCTAAGGGAATGCATTGTGGAGTAGCAATTATATGGTGGGTTGCGAGAGTGACAGAAGCTTAAACCCCATTTTATGCGCTATTCCGTAAGGGACCGATTGGATCCAAAAGTTTAATGCTATGGTTAGAATTTATTCTTAATACTTTTCTGGTAGTTGCGCATGCTTGCGGGAGGGTTAATCATAACTAGGAGGTTTGTTCAAGTAAGAACAACACCTAAGCATCGGACCACCCACATATCAAATTATCAAAGTAGCGAACACAAATCGAACCAACATGATGAAAGTGACTAGATGAAATTCCCGTGTACCCTCAAGAACACTTTGCTTATCATATGAGACCGTTTTGGCCTGTTCTTTGCCTCAAAAGGATTGGGCTACCTTGCTGCTCTTTCATTACTATTATCGCTACTTGGTCATTACAAATTATCTTGCTATCAAACTACTATGCTACTTACAATTTCAGCACTTGCATGCAATACCTTACCGGAAACTACTTGTCATTTCCTTCTGCTCCTCGTCGGGTTCGACACTCTTACTTATCAAAAAGAGCTACAATTGATCCCCTATACTTGTGGGTCATCACCCACCGGCATCTCAGGCCATGCCGGACCCGCATCGGTCCGCGCCCGCGCCGCTGTGGCGCTGACGCAAGCCTGGGTCGATGCCGCTTCCAGCGCTGCCTCGGCCCTGTTCCTATCCCGTCAAGCCAGACCCTCGGTATTTGTCGGGTCCAGGTCCGGGGCAATCATCTCCTCATCCCGGTCAATGGCGCTGGTCCGGGTCTTCCTGAACACGGCTCCCCCGCTTGACGCGGCATCCACCACCGCTAGCGCAAGTGAGATCGACGACCTAAAGCTTGATGGAGTAAGCAAGCAAAAACTAACGGAAGCTGCTCGGCGACCCAAATTCAATAGAAAGAAGAATTCACCCAGGCCACAGCAGGACGGTGGGTCTCGCCGGCGTCGCCTGCGAAGCGCGACGCTTCTTCTTGGTGGGCAGCTTCGTCCCGGCCGCCGGGTCCGCCACACGCTTCATGGCCAGACCATAGGGTGCCACGTCACCCTTCCCGTGCGGCCAGCTTGCCCCAGTCTTCCCCCAATGTGTCCCGGCTCCAGCTGCACTACCGCCTCCTCCACTCGGCACCGCTGCGCCAATGACTCGCGTCAAAAATCCCCAGGCCGCCTCGCAACCGGTGTCTCAAGATATAAACAACATCGAAGCTTACCCGCTCGGCGCCTCGCACCGGCGTCAGCGTCCTCCTCCTCAGCCTCCTCGCCCGGGCCGCAGGCTCCTCCGAGCCGGCCCCCACCACCTGCGTCAGTGCCTGGTCATATGGGTGCCAGATGGCATTCAGAAGCACCTCCCGTGTCGCGTCAGGACGAACAAGAAGACAGGTGGTGGCAAAATACAGAGACTAGGTACTCACCGCCGGTGCCGGGTTCGCCTGGCTATACAGAGGCTTCCCGAACTACCAATCCTCCTTCAGCCCGTCCTTGGAGATATCGTTGACCCGACGGGCGACCTGGTCCGCTCCCAGGCGCAGGTTCGACATCCGGTTGGGGTCCTGGAGACCGGTCATCAGACCGATGATGTGGGTGTGCTGCTGCAGCGGTAGCACCCGGCGCTTGATGAAGGCGGCGATGAGGTCGGTGCGTGTGAGCCCCTCCTGCTCCTTCATCTCCATCACCCGCTGGCACAAGTTGAGCACCTCCTACGATGAGTGCTTGGGGAAGTAGTTCTCGTTATGCTTCCCCCACGGCGTCACGTTGAAGAAGGGTGGCAAGTTGATATGGTCCATGCCGAGGTTGCGGACGTAGAAGAAGGAATTATGCCACTTCTTGGAAGAATCCTCCAGCGACATTTTGGGGCAAACCCCGCCCGTCTGTTTGCAGATGATAGCGGCCTCGGAGGAGGACATCTCCCCGGCCTTCGTCCCCTGCTGCTTCAAGGCAAAGAGACGCACCCAGCGATCGATCGTGGGCTCGACCCCCAGGTACCCCTCGCACAGGGTGACAAAGTCGGAGAGCTGCAAGATGGCGCCCGCGCCAAGATGATGGGGCTGGATCCCGAAGAACTCCAGGAATGTGTGGAAGAAGTGGCTCGTGGGGAGTCCAAACCCTCGCATGAAGTTCAGGTAGAAGACCACACGCTCCGTCCCCTCCGGCCACGGCTCCTGCTCACCCTTCATCAGGCGCACAGCAACGCACGTTTCCCTCGGCAAGCGCCTGGTGGAGCAAAGGTACGCGATGTCCTCCGCGGTGACGGAAGAGCCCATCCACGAGCCCGACGGGAGCACCATTAGCGGGGCGGGCGGAGCAAGCAAGAGGAAGAGATGAAAAGAATGGCGGTGAAACTCTGCTCGAAGCGGCAGGCGTTGCAGCACGCGGCGGTCATAAGAAGCAGAAGGAGGACGAAGAGGCAGGGGAGCGCGAGCGAGAATGACTTCTGCTGCCCCCCTCCTCCCAATTTATAAGCCACGGCTCAAACATGGGGAAGTGGGATCGTTTGCGCTCTCCCTTCCCACTTCCCTACAATAAGTGCGCACGTATGCGCACAATAACTGCCTCGAGAATGGCAACTGACTCGCGGGCGCCGTAGTAAATCCGTGTGCGTGGGCCCAAGGCGCGTAGTGGTGGGCCCTAGCTCGTCACCCTGTCCCATCGCGCGTGTGGCCTGTCAGGCCCCTTCGGCTCCCGAGCGCTACATGGCGATGTCGGATTACGGGTTCCGGCAAACCCTTAAGGTTCAAACATTGGGATGCGCATGAAGATCTCTCTCCCCCTAGCTCACGCTCTCACAATGATCTCAAAGTCTAGCTCGCCGAACCCGAGGAACAAGGGACACAAGAGTTTATACTAGTTCGGGCCACGGTTGCGGTGTAATACCCTACTCGAGTGTGGTGTGGTGGATTGCCTTGTAGGCTGGGGATGAACAAGTACAAGGGAAGAACAGCCTCCTGAGGAGAGGTGTTCTTGAGCTCGATGAGCTTGTGTGGTTGGGGATGATCTAAATGATCTCTCTCCAGATGAGCCCATCCCTGGCTACAGTGGTGGCTAGCCCTATTTATAGAGGCCCGGGTCCTCTCCCCAAATATTAGGCAGGAAGGGACCCCACAATCGCCAATTTGAAGGGGGACAACGAGTACAAGTTATGCTGACAAAAGGTGGTCTTCGCCTGCCAAAGGCTCTGGTGGTGACGCCGTCGTGGGCTCCGTGATGACCTCCGTCTTACCATCCTGCTGGTCTTGGTCTCGTTGCACCGATATGGAAACCTTTGCCAGACGCCTCGGGACTCCTCGCCTGCGCCTGCCTCTTTAGCACCAAAGGGGAACTGGCACTCTGCACCCGCTGGTGCTCGCCTGGCCTTGGTCGTCATGGCTCACATCACGGGAACCTCACGAGGTGCCCCTTGCCTTGATCTCTCTGCTCCTCGTGAGCCAACCTAGTGAGGCTTCCCCTGAGGAGGTCTTGTGTCGCTCGCCTCGTGAGGCTCGGCCCCTCACGAGAGTCTTGAGCGCTGGTTGACGAAGATGGGTCGTACCAGGCCACTAGTGGAGCCACGCCCTGGCCCACAGGCAGGCAAGTCTGGGTACCCCCGTTCCCAGGACGCCGACAGTAGCCCCCGGGCCCAAGGCACGCTCGTGCTTGGCTTCGCAGCGCAGCCAAGGGGCAAGTACGAAGCGCCGCGGGCCCCAATAGCCTGCGGCCTTGACTGACGTGTGGCGATCGACAGGACAAGGGCGCCTCCACTTCCCCATGCAATCTCGATTTCCTCCTGGTTAGGCAACAACCTTGTCTTTGTAGCTCCTCCTCCTTTACGGGCAGCACTCTCCACCGCTCCCCCATCTTCCAGAAGGCTGCAGATCTCTCTCCCTGGCCCAATCTGACACCAACTCCCTACGCCGCCATGGCACCAAGCCGTAAGATGAAGGGAAAGAAGGAGTCCAGTACCTGGGCCCCCGTGATGCCGGTCCTCGAGCCCACCATCGAGCGGTCGGTGGTGCTCACTCAAGAGGCGATGGGCAAGGTGCGCCCGGTGCTCGCCGCTGATTTCAATGAGTCGGGGGCAACAGTGGCCTAGCCTGCTTCTCGTGCCAAAGTTGACAGAACAGCCACCAAGGTCCCCATCCATTTCCACGCCCTCTAGGCAGGCTTGATTCCCCCCTTCTCCAATTTCTTCAATGCGGTGCTCTCGCATTACCAGATTAACGCGCTGCATCTCGATCCCCAATCCATCATCCTCCTTGCTGTCTTCACCTTCGTCTGCGAGGCCATGGTGCGCATTGCCCTTTCTGTGGCTCAGCTTTGCCACTTCTTCTCGCTGCACCTGACAGATCCTCTCCAGCGCTCCGGGTTTGTATCCCTCCAGGACGTCGCGGTGACGGCCGCTCTGGGATTGACTTCGAGCTCTCGCAAGTCGTCAGAGGCTTCAAGAAGAGGTGGGTGTTCGTGGACGTTGGTATGCGCAGCCCCTGCTGCTGCTCCCTTGGGTTCTAGCTGCTCCGAGCTCCGGTTGGGGGCACGCGAAGCTCACCGATCGGCGGCTCACCCATGTATGACTCTGGTTCACCAGGTTGAAGGACCTTGGTGTGACGGCGCCCATGGTGGTGAAGGAGTTCATCTAGTGTCGCATCGCTCCGCTTCAGCACCACTCTCGGCAAATGTGGACCTTCTCTGGCTATGGGGACCGTATGAGGCTTCAGGCTCCAACTCTTCCTCCTGAGGCACGGTGCACTGTGCTCGAGCTTCTTACGGGCGACCCGTTGCCAGCCAACCTGCCGGAGGAGGGTTGTCTTCTGTACTGCTGCTCGAACAAGGTGGAGTTCACGAAGTAGATGCCCCGCTTCAACGAATGGGGACCACACCCAGTCGTCCTTGAAGGGCCTCATGAGAGCCCTGTCTTCGTGGCCCCTCTTCCTGCCATGAGCGTGAGGCCCGCCCGGGAGCGGACGTAGGGGGGCGGTTGCCGTCGGGTGATGGCGACGCTGCTGCTGACGAATTGGCTCCACTCGGAGCTCATGAGGTGCCGTCCCCTGGGACCCTGGAGAGCCATCCTGAGGAGACGTCCTGGGGGGCGACGCAGTCCGATGCTCCTGAGGCCGGAGCCCCCGAGGCCTCGGTAAACCTCCACGAGGCGAGTGCCAAGGTCTCAGCGTGGTTTGGCACCCCTGAGGTCGCCTCCCCAAGGGTCGCACCATCCGCGCCCGGCCTTGGTGACCGTGCACAGGGCTTCGGCTGGCTCCGACCGAACTTTGCGGCACTCCGCAAGAGGAGGGGATCTCCAGGCTGCAGTGGTGACGTCTTCCGGTCATTGAAGCAGAGGAAGTACATCACTATTGACGAGTGAGTACCATATCTTTGTAATTTCTAGGGTACCGCTTCTCCTCCTAACCGTGATTCCTCAGGGTCACTTCTGCCAAGGCGATGAAGTCTCCCGAGAAACAACCTCCTCCTGCCTCGAGTCCTCTGCTGACCTTGAGCGCCTCAAGCCAGCATGTAGCACTTGGTGTGAGGTTGGCAGGGGAGGCAAGCACGCTGGCTTGGCATCTCGACCCCGCGTTCTTGCCATCCGCTCTTCCCGCCCTTGCTTTGGGTGCGGAAGGTGTGCCGAGGGCGCCTCCTCTGGTTATTCATGGCAGCTGGGTGGCCTTGGCTCTGGCCTCTCCTTCGGGTCACGAGCCTCCACTCCTCCGGGGCCCCGTCGGGGCCCGAAGGGCAGATGGAATGGCGCTGGCCTCCAGCCCCCTGCTGGGAGGAGGCGAGCCACCTCGAACCTCTTCAACAACTCCCGACGTGGAGGATGGACCCGATTGCGCATTTGAGCTTGCGCGCAGGCGGGGTGCCGTCCGTCACGAGCTCTTCAAGTAAGCTATGAGTGCGCTAAGCCGGCTCGGGGAAGAGCTTGTGGATGTAGACGCTCACCTTGAAACTAAGGGTCTTCGGTTGGTGGATGAATGACGTCAATTGAAGGTGGCCATCAACCTCGGGCGCCTCCAGTGTGAGCATGCCAATGCGGAAGCCGAGGCATCCCTTGCAACCTCGCGTGAGGCCAGCGCCCGAGCCTTGGAGGAGGCCACGAAGGCAGACCACTGTCGCAAGGTTGCCGAGAAGCACAGGCGGGAGCTTCAGGCCCTGAATGCCTTCCTGGAGCAGCAGGCGGAGGCACGCAGAGCTGCCTTGGCGTTGATGAAGGGGGCACCGTCCGACGAGGAGGAGATCTTGAAGCGTGAGGAAGTGCTAATACTGGAGTCCATAGAGCGCAGCCTTGAGCTCGAGCGGTTGGAGACGAGGGAGCGTCAGGTTTCTCAGGCGAAAGATGTCGTCAGCGCGCGCGAGCCCAGGATCCAGGAGGAAGTGGACCGCAGGGTGGGGGAGGCTCGCGCTGATCTTGCCAATAGGTACGACCTGAAGCTGATGCTCGTGGAAGCCGAAGCTGAGGGCAGGACCACCGCCCTCAGGTTGAAGTTGACTGAGGCGGAGCAGCGCGAGAAGGCCGCCGCAATTACGATGCGGAGCATCCCAAGATCATCCCCATGGACCTACCTACATCTCCCACAACACCACTTGGACCAATGAAAAGGGCACAAGCAAAGGCTATCGAAGATAAGGTGAACTCGCTCCTCTCCAAACTACCACTTTCTATACATGAGACATGGCTACTACCTCAAGCAGAAACACTATGCGGGATCAGGTAGTTGAAGGAGAGCCACGAAGCAGCTACACCCATCGGACAAGACGACGAGGACACCAAGCACCAAGGTCATGAAGAAGGAAGGCCAACGAAGCTACAGCCACCGGAGAACCGGTCGGTACCGGAAGTCCGGAGGCTGAAGCCCCAGCCAATCCCCAGCAAGCGGACGTCCGGCCCGGACCGGACGACCGGTGTCACCGCACCCGAGCCGAATCAGCGGAAGACTGACACCACCGGACGACCGACGCCATCGGACGACCGGCGACCGGACGACCGGCCAACTCCGGAAATCCGGTGCCCACTCAACCAAGCCAGAACCAGCGGAAGTCCGTAAGCCACCGGACGTCCGGACGCCCATGAGCAACCGAACGACCGCTACCCACCGGACATCTAGTACCTGTCTGCGCACAGGATTCGGGCCCAAGGCCCATGTACCCCCTCACTTCGTCCCCATTTGCACTAAGACTATAAATAGACCTCCCCTCCTCCTAGCTAGGGTCAGCGTTGTCATAGCTCATATTAGAGATAGAGCCTCGCTCATCCACATCGGATCTACTCCACGAGAGAGACGGCGGCCCCTCTACAGAGAAGATCCCTTTGGATTCAAGACCCCCTTTTGGGTGGCCCCATCAAGACCTCCTTTGGAGAAGAACCGGTTACCGTGTATCATCCATTGTTGATCGTGGATCATGTATCTCCCTTTGTGTTCATGGATCTAGCGCATGTGTGATCGTACTTGTTGGTTTGAGTATTTCTCTTGTGTTCCCCTTTGTGATTTCCCCTCGTGTTTCCCCTCGTGTTCTTCGTGTTCATCTTGGGATCCGCTCCTTTCGTGAAAGACCAGCCATCTAGGGTTCCACCCTACATCATCTTGGTATCTAGAGCCATGTTCATCATGATTTCGAGCCTCCCCGTTGTGTTTCTAGCCTTGTTTTTGTTGATTTTGTCCCTAATTCGAAAATTACCCACAAAATTAGCCCCCCCCCCCCAAATTTTTTTTGTGATTCGTTGGTGTGATGAAATTTTGTTGGATTTGATCCGTGGATTTTCTTTGCCTTGAGTGGATCTAGCTTTCCCCTTCATCTCCACCATTTTCATCCACTAAATCGCCCGGATTCGACAAATTTTGACCTCTCCTCCACGAACCCTAGATGTTCTTCCTGTGCCTGATTTTCACCCAGGCACCTGACGTCCGTCAGCTACCGGACATCCGACGACTGGACGACCGTAACCACCAGACATCCGTAAAACACCAACGAAACTGAATTCCCCCGCCCCCGAAATTTTAGCAATCGCCCTCACTTCTGCATCAACATCCCCATACCACCACCACTTTCCGCAACCACCATTGCTTACTCGTTTCACACTCCGATACATTTTTTCCACTTTGTGCTTTGAGAATTTGAGTTGCGGTTCCTTGTCCTATTGTGTTTTCGCTATTTAGGTACGGTTCAACATCAACATCACCGCCGCTCATCTTCGCCACAGACACGTCTCAACAACAACCTCTCCACCATTTTGACACCATGCCATAAGCAAGAACGGTAACCTCATCTTGGTATCGTGATACATCATTCTTGCCATTACATTGATAACCATCATAGCCTTACCTTTTGCATCGCTTACCCATCAAGACTAGCCTTTGACTATTGCCGACAACGTGACTTGTGCACATTAGTGATCATACTTCCCATAGCATACATACATATCATTGGTGCATATCATCTCTTGTGTCACAAAGTGTCATCACATACTCAATTGCTATCTTCGTTCGTGAAGAATTGCATGAGAAAAGAGCTCAAACACAAAGAGCCAAACAAGCTTTTAAGCAAAAAGGGAAAGATAAGCAAAGAGCTTTTAAGAAAGAACATAGCATCATACAACATTAAGATTGTCATACTAGATCATCTTGGATCATACCATCGGAATACCATACATAGAGCACACTTGGGATAGAAGTCGTTGCATTTTTGCTTAGTAGGTCGTGCACAAGTCTTTGTATCCGCATATTGTGCAATCGTGCTAGCGTCTCTCTAGTGTTGTGCAACAGGAGCATTTTTGTGGATTCCACATTTTCGCTCA
This sequence comes from Triticum dicoccoides, assembly GCF_002162155.2. Taxonomy (NCBI): domain Eukaryota; kingdom Viridiplantae; phylum Streptophyta; class Magnoliopsida; order Poales; family Poaceae; genus Triticum; species Triticum dicoccoides. The sequence goes on from NC_041384.1 coordinate 286,946,347, forward strand.
TCCTTGGTTGCACGACCCCATTTCATCTCTTTGTGTGTGTTTCCATGTAACATATTTTGCTATTGGTCTACTTGTTGCATTCCAAACTTGCGAATCTTTTACAACATTATTGAAGCTCACTAACAATTGCATCAAATTTTGTGCCACCATCCTAACCTAGCTCCACCATAAGCTTTTACTTGTGTACGTGTGAGAAACCGACAAGAATTGGTACCAATTGTGCTATTTCCTTGTTCCACATTGGAGTGATCTTTGATCCATCTTCAACATCGGTCAAGGTACATTTGGTATACGTTCTTCTCTTTCTACCACTCACATATTTCCCTTGGAACGATGGATAGTCCAAGTACTTCTACCAACCCACTCTTCATCGGGCAAGACGACGACATGAAATCCTACGTCACAAAGAGCCACCTCTTTGGTGCACAACGTGATTTGCATCAAGAGCAACAAGTAATGAGCGAATGCATCGACAACCTCGCCACCGACTTGCGACTCTCCGAGAAACATACAAGAGACTACTTTGACCACAAGCTCGATGATCACAAGCAAGAGAATGACGCAATAATGGATGAGATTTGTGCTTTGTTGCTCAACCGCTCTTCTTCCACTTCGTCCTCATCAAGACGGAGCCGCTCAAGTCGACAATCCGACTACACCATCTCCGGCTCAAGTACACCAACATCCAATACTCTTCTACGTGCCTCGCACCAAGATCGTCAAGCCAACCGCAACCCTCTACACGACAACAACTCTCAAGAACAATGACATCGTCAAAACCAAGCTACCTTTGCGCAAGCACAAGAACGGCAACGACAACACCAACACGAAGAGGAAGAGGGAGCGCGACTACACCAAGAAGCACAAGATGCTGAGGCGCAACGTCAAGAGCAACAATTGCGAGAAGCTCAAGCACTTGAGGCGTAACAAGCACTCCGAGAATCAAGTCGAGTCGTAGCCAACCAAGGCCGAAAAATTCATGAACATCAAGAAGCACTTCATGAATAAGTTCAAGAATGAATATACCAAGATCGCATGCATCGTCAAGCTTGACAAGTTCCTCCACATGCTCGCCAAGAACATCAAGTTCAACAAGAGCAAGAAGACAATGGAAATCCTCCACGGCAAGAGCATGTTGTGAGAGACGATCCTTCTCGTCAAGGACGTAATCATCCCCGACCCGAACACAATGAAGAGCAACGCTACGGCCAGCTAAAGTTCACCATGCCCAAGTTCAATGGAAGTAATGATCCTGAAGAGTACCTTGAGTTCCAAGACTATGTCCTCATTTGGTGGGAACAAGTCATTGAGCGCCGAGAGGCAAAAGGTGAACCACCCATCACTACTTGTGCACAAATGAAGGATGTCATGAGAGCGCGCTTCGTGCCAACATACTACAACCGCGACCTCCTCAAGAAACTCCAACTACTCAAGCAAGGAACCAAGAGCGTTTAAGAATACTAGAAGGAAATGGATATTGCAATGATATGAGTCAATGTCATGGAAGATGATGAGCAAACTATGGCACGTTTCTTGAATGGACTCGATCACCCTATCAAGAAGATCGCTGACTTCCAACCATACTCGAACCTCATCGACCTAGTGCATCAAGCTACCAAAGTGGAACGTCAAGTGCAAGATGACATCAATTATGCCAAGTTTTCATCCAAGTCATACGGCTTCTAAGGGAGTCCTAGACTAAGGGGTCCTCGGCCATCCGACCTATTGGATGTGGGCCGAACTGATGGGCCGTGAAGATACAAAGGCCGAAGACTCTGTTGGAAATATGCCCTAGAGGCAATAATAAAAGGATTATTATATTTCCATCTTCATGATAATTGTCTTTTATTCATGCTATAATTGTGTTATCCGAAAATCGTAATACATGTGTGAATACATAGACACCAACATGTCTCTAGTAAGCCTCTAGTTGACTAGCTCGTTGATCAACAGATAGTCATGGTGTCCTGACTATGGACATTGGATGTCATTTATAACGAGATCACATCATTAGGAGAATGATGTGATGGACAAGACCCAATCCTAAACATAGCACAAGATCGTATAGTTCGTTTGCTAGAGTTTTTCCAATGTCAAGTATCTTTTCCTTAGATCATGAGATCGTGTAACTCCCGGATACCGTAGGAGTGCTTTGGGTGTACCAAACGTCACAACGTAACTGGGTGACTATAAAGGTATACTATGGGTATCTCCGAAAGTGTCTGTTGGGTTAACATGGATCAAGACTGGGATTTGTCACTCCGTATGACGGAGAGGTATCTCTGGGCCCACTCGGTAATGCATCATCATAATGAGCTCAAAGTGACCAAGTGTCTGGTCACGGGATCATGCATTACGGTACAAGTAAAGTGACTTGCCGGTAACGAGATTGAACGAGGTATTGGGATACCGACGATCGAATCTCGGGCAAGTAACGTACCGATTGACAAAGGGAATTGTATACGGGGTTGCTTGAATCCTCGACATCGTGGTTCATCCGATGAGATCATTGAGGAGCATGTGGGAGTAAACATGGGTATCCAGATCCCGCTGTTGGTTATTGACCGGAGAGCCATCTCCGTCATGTCTACATGTCTCCCGAACCCGTAGGGTCTACACACTTAAGGCTCGGTGATGCTAGGGTTGTAGAGATATGAATATGCAGTAACCCGAAAGTTGTTCGAAGTCCCGGATGAGATCCCGGACGTCACGAGGAGTTCCGGAATGGTCCGGAGGTGAAGAATTATACATAGGAAGTGCAGTTTCTGCCACCGGGAGAATTTCGGGGGTCACCGGTATTGTACCGGGACCACCTGAAGGGTCCCGGGGGTCCACCGGGTGGGGCCACCCATCCCGGAGGGCCCCATGTCCTAAAGTGGGGAGGGGAACCAGCCCATAGTGGGCTGGTGCGCCCCCCCTTGGCCCACCCCATGCGCCTAGGGTTGGGAACCCTAGGGTGGGGGGCGCCCCACCTGGCTTGGGGGGCACTCCACCCCTTGGCCACCGCCCCCTAGGAGATCCCATATCCTAGGGCCAGCGCCCCCCCTAGGGGAGCCTATATAAAGGAGGGGAGGGAGGGGCAGCTGCACCCTTGAGTCTTGGCGCCTCCCTCTCCCCTGCTACACCTCTCCCTCTCGCAGTAGAACGGCGAAGCCCTGCTGCGGTGACACCTGCATCCACCACCACGCTGTCGTGCTGCTGGATCTTCATCAACCTCTCCTTCCCCCTTGCTAGATCAAGAAGGAGGAGATGTCACGCTGACCGTACGTGTTTTGAACGCGGAGGTGCCGTCCGCTCGGCGCTAGGATCTCCCGTGATTTGGATCACGTCGAGTACGACTTCCTCATCCCCGTTCTTTGAACGCTTCTGCGCGTGATCTACAAATGTATGTAGATGCAATCCGATCACTCGTTGCTACATGAACTCATAGATGGATCTTGGTGAAACCGTAGGAAAATTTTTGTTTTCTGCAACGTTCCCCAACAGCGGTATCAGAGCTAGGTCTATGCGTAGTTCTCTTTGCATGAGTAGAACACAATTTGTTGTGGGCGTAGATGTTGTCAACTTTCTTGTCGCTACTAGTCTTATTTTGCTTCAGCGGTATTGTGGGATGAAGCGGCCCGGACCAACCTTACACGTACGCTTACGTGAGACCGGTTCCACCGACTGACATGCACTAGTTGCATAAGGTGGCTGGCGGGTGTCTGTCTCTCCCACTTTAGTTGGAGCGGATTCGATGAAAAGGGTCCTTATGAAGGGTGAATAGAAGTTGACAAATCACGTTGTGGCTTTCACGTAGGTAAGAAAACGTTCTTGCTAGAACCCTATTGCAGCCACGTAAAACTTGCAACAACAATTAGAGGACGTCTAACTTGTTTTTGCAGCAAGTGTTTTGTGATGTGATATGGCCAAAGTTGTGATGAATGATGAATGATATATATGTGATGTATGAGATGTTCATGCTATTGTAATAGGAATCACGACTTGCATGTCGATGAGTATGAAAACCGGCAGGAGCCATAGGAGTTATCTTTATTTTTGTATGACCTGCGTGTCATTGAGAAACGCCATGTAAATTACTTTACTTTATTGCTAAACGTGTTAGCCATAGTAGTAGAAGTAATAGTTGGCGAGCAACTTCATGGAGACACGATGATGGAGATCATGGTGTCATGCCGGTGATAAGATGATCATGGAGCCCCAAGATGGAGATCAAAGGAGCTATGTGATATTGGCCATATCATGTCACTATTATTATTTGATTGCATGTGATGTTTATCATGTTTTTGCATCTTGTTTACTTAGAACGACGGTAGTAAATAAGATGATCCCTCATAATAATTTCAAGAAAGTGTTCCCCGTAACTGTGCACCGTTGCGACAGTTCGTTGTTTCAAAGCACCACGTGATGATTGGGTGTGATAGATTCCAACGTTTACATACAACAGGTGTACGAGAGATTTACACATGCAAACACTTAGGTTGACTTGACGAGACTAGCATGTACAGACATGGCCTCGGAACACAGAAGACCGAAAGGTCGAGCATGAGTCGTATAGAAGATACGATCAACATGAAGATGTTCACCGATGTTGACTAGTCCGTCTCACGTGATGATCGGACATGGCCTAGTTAACTCGGATCATGTTATACTTAGATGACTGGAGGGATGTCTATCCGAGTGGGAGTTCATCGAATAATTTGATTTAGATGAACTTAATTATCATGAACTAAGTCTAAATTCTTTACAACATGTATTGTAGATCAAATGGCCAACGTTGTCCTCAACTTCAATGCGTTCCTAGAGAAAACCAAGCTGAAAGACGATGGCAGCAACTATACGGACTGGGTCCGGAACCTGAGGATCATCCTCATAGCTGCCAAGAAAGATTATGTCCTACAAGCACCGCTAGGTGAAGCACCTGTTCTCCCTGCAGAACAAGACGTTATGAACGCTTGGCAGACACATACCGATGATTACTCCCTCGTTCAGTGCGGCATGCCTTACAGCTTAGAACCGGGGCTCCAAAAGCGTTTTGAGAGACACGGAGCATATGAGATGCTCGAAGAGCTGAAAATGGTTTTTCAAGCTCATGCCCGGGTCGTGAGATATGAAGTCTCCGACAAGTTCTTCAGCTGTAAGATGGAGGAAATAGTTCTGTTAGTGAGCACATACTCACTATGTCAGGGTTACATAACCGCTTGACTCAGCTGGGAGTTAATCTCCCGGATGACGCGGTCATTGACAGAATCCTTCAGTCGCTTCCACCGAGCTACAAGAGCTTTGTGATGAACTTCAATATGCAGGGGATGGAAAAGACCATTCCTGAAGTATTTGCAATGCTGAAATCAGCAGAGGTAGAAGTCAAAAAGGAACATCAAGTGTTGATGGCGAATAAAACCACTAAGTTCAAGAAAGGCAAGGGTAAGAAGAACTTCAAAAAGGACGGCAAGGGAGTTGGCGCGCCCGGTAAGCAAGCTGCCGGGAAGAAGCCAAAGAATGGACCCAAGCCCGAGACTGAGTTCTTTTATTGCAAGGAAAGTGGTCACTGGAAGCGGAACTACCCCAAATACTTAGCGGACAAGAAGGCCGGCAAAATGAAAGGTATATGTGATATACATGTAATTGATGTGTACCTTACCAGTACTCGTAGTAGCTCCTGGGTATTTGATACCGGTGCAGTTGCTCACATTTGTAACTCAAAGCAGGAGCTGCGGAATAAGCGGAGATTGGCGAAGGACGAGGTGATGATGCGCGTCGGGAATGGTTCCAAGGTCGATGTGATCACCGTCGGCACGCTACCTCTACATTTGCCTACGGGATTAGTTTTGAACCTCAATAATTGTTATTTAGTGCCAAGTTTGAGCATGAACATTGTATCAGGATCTCGTTTAATACGAGATGGCTACTCATTTAAATTCGAGAATCATGGTTGTTCTATTTATATGAGAGATATGTTTTATGGTCATGCTCCGATGGTGAATGGTTTATTCTTAATGAATCTCGAGCGTAATGCTACACATATTCATAGTGTGAGTACCAAAAGATGTAAGGTTGATAATGATAGTCCCACATACTTGTGGCACTGCCGCCTTGGTCACATAGGTGTCAAACGCATGAAGAAGCTCCATGAAGATGGACTTTTAGAGTCTCTTGATTACGAATCATTTGACACATGCGAACCATGCCTCATGGGTAAAATGACCAAGACTCCATTCTCAGGAACAATGGAGTGAGCAACCAACTTATTGGAAATCATACATACTGATGTGTGCGGTCCAATGAGTGTTGAGGCTCGCGGTGGGTATCGTTATGTTCTCACCCTCACTGATGACTTGAGTAGATATGGGTACGTCTACTTAATGAAACACAAGTCTGAGACCTTTGAAAGGTTCAAGGAATTTTAGAGTGAGGTTGAGAATCAATGTGACAGGAAAATCAAGTTCCTGCGATCAGATCGTGGAGGAGAATACTTGAGTCACGAATTTGGCACACACTTAAGAAAATGTGGAATAGTTTCACAACTCACGCTGCCTGGAACAGCTCAGCGTAATGGTGTGTCCGAACGTCGTAATCGCACTCTATTAGATATGGTGCGATCTATGATGTCTCTTACCGATTTACCGCTATCATTTTGGGGCTATGCTTTAGATACTGCCGCATTCACTTTAAACAGGGCTCCGTCGAAATCCGTTGAGACGACACCGTATGAATTATGGTTTGGGAAGAAACCTAAGCTGTCGTTTCTAAAAGTTTGGGGATGCAATGCTTATGTCAAGAAACTTCAACCTGAAAAGCTCGAACCCAAGTCGGAATAATGCGTCTTCATAGGATACCCTAAAGAAACTATTGGGTATACCTTCTACCTCAGATCCGAAGGCAAGATCTTTGTTGCCAAAAAATGGATCCTTTCTAGAGAAAGAGTTTCTCTCGAAAGAAGTAAGTGGGAGGAAAGTAGAACTTGATGAAGTATTACCTCTTGAACCGGAAAGTGGCGCAACACAGGAAAATGTTCCTGTGGTGCCTGCACCAATTAGAGAGGAAGTTAATGATGATGATCAAGATACTTCTGATCAAGCTCCTACTGAAATTCGAAGGTCCACAAGGACACGTTCCGCACCAGAATGGTACGGCAACCCTATCTTGGAAATCATGTTGTTAGACAACGGTGAACCTTCGAACTATGAAGAAGCGATGGCGGGCCCGGATTCCTACAAATGGCTGGAAGCCATGAAATCCGAGATAGGATCCATGTATGAAAACAAAGTATGGACTTTGACTGACTTGCCCGTTGAGCGGCGAGCTATAGAAAATAAATGGATCTTTGAGAAGAAGACAGACGCGGATGGTAATGTGACCATCTATAAAGCTCGGCTTGTCGCTAAGGGTTATCGACAAGTTCAAGGGGTTGACTACGATGAGACTTTCTCACCGGTAGCGAAGCTGAAGTCTGTCTGAATCATGTTAGCAATTGCTGCATTCTATGATTATGAGATATGGCAAATGGACGTCAAAACGGCATTCCTTAATGGTTTCCTTAAGGAAGAATTGTATATGATACAACCGGAAGGTTTTGTCGATCCTAAGAATGCTGACAAGGTGTGCAAGCTCCAACGCTCGATTTATGGGCTGGTGCAAGCATCTCGGAGTTGGAACATTCGCTTTGATGAGATGATCAAAGCGCTTGGGTTTATGCAAACTTATGGAGAAGCCTGCGTTTACAAGAAAGTGAGTGGGAGCTCTGTAGCATTTCTCATATTATATGTAGATGACAAACTTTTGATGGGAAATGATATAGAGCTTTTGGCCAGCATTAAGGCCTACTTGAATAAGAGTTTTTCAATGAAGGACCTTGGAGAAGCTGCTTACATATTAGGCATCAAGATCTATAGAGATAGATCAAGACGCCTCATAGGTCTTTCACAAAGCACATACCTTGATAAGATATTGAAGAAGTTCAATATGGATTAGTCTAAGAAGGGGTTCTTGCCTGTGTTGCAAGGTGTGAAATTGAGCTCAGCTCAATGTCCGACCACGACAGAAGATATAGAAGAGATGAGTGTCATCCCCTATGCCTCGGCCATAGGGTCTATTATGTATGCCATGCTGTGTACCAGAACTGATGTAAACCTTGCCGTAAGTTTGGTAGGAAGGTACCAAAGTAATCCTGGCAAGGAACACTGGACAGCGGTCAAGAATATCCTGAAGTACCTGAAAAGGACTAAGGAAATGTTTCTTGTTTATGGAGGTGACGAAGAGCTCGTCGTAAAGGGTTACGTCGACGCTAGCTTCGACACAGATCTGGATGACTCTAAGTCACAAACCGGATACGTGTATATTTTGAATGGTGGGGCAGTAAGCTGGTGCAGTTGCAAGCAGAGCGTCGTGGCGGGATCTACATGTGAAGCGGAGTACATGGCAGCCTCGGAGGCAGCGCATGAAGCAATTTGGGTGAAGGAGTTCATCACCGACCTAGGAGTCATACCCAATGCATCGGGGCCGATCAAACTCTTCTGTGACAACACTGGAGCTATTGCACTTGCCAAGGAGCCCAGGTTTCACAAGAAGACCAGGCACATCAAGCGTCGCTTCAACTCCATTCGTGAAAATGTTCAAGATGGAGACATAGATATTTGTAAAGTACATACGGACCTGAATGTAGCAGATCCGTTGACTAAACCTCTCCCTAGAACAAAACATGATCAACACCAGAATTCCATGGGTGTTCGATTCATCACAATGTAACTAGATTATTGACTCTAGTGCAAGTGGGAGACTGTTGGAAATATGCCCTAGAGGCAATAATAAAAGGATTATTATTATATTTCCTTGTTCATGATAATTGTCTTTTATTCATGCTATAATTGTGTTATCCGGAAATCGTAATACATGTGTGAATACATAGACACCAACATGTCCCTAGTAAGCCTCTAGTTGACTAGCTCGTTGATCAACAGATAGTCATGGTTTCCTGACTATGGACATTGGATGTCATTTATAGCGAGATCACATCATTAGGAGAATGATGTGATGGACAAGACCCAATCCTAAACATAGCACAAGATCGTATAGTTCGTTTGCTAGAGTTTTTCCAATGTCAAGTATCTTTTCCTTAGACCATGAGATCGTGTAACTCCCGGTTACCGTAGGAGTGCTTTGGGTGTACCAAACGTCACAACGTAACTGGGTGACTATAAAGGTATACTATGGGTATCTCCGAAAGTGTCTGTTGGGTTGACACGGATCAAGACTGGGATTTGTCACTCCGTATGACGGAGAGGTATCTCTGGGCCCACTCGGTAATGCATCATCATAATGAGCTCAAAGTGACCAAGTGTCTGGTCACGGGATCATGCATTACGGTACGAGTAAAGTGACTTGCCGGTAACGAGATTGAACGAGGTATTGGGATACCGACGATCGAATCTCGGGCAAGTAACGTACCGGTTGACAAAGGGAATTGTATACGGGGTTGCTTGAATCCTCGACATCGTGGTTCATCCGATGAGATCATCGAGGAGCATGTGGGAGCCAACATGGGTATCCAGATCCCGCTGTTGGTTATTGACCGGAGAGCCATCTCGGTCATGTCTACATGTCTCCCGAACCCGTAGGGTCTACACACTTAAGGTTCGGTGACGCTAGGGTTGTAGAGATATGAATATGCAGTAACCCGAAAGTTGTTTGAAGTCCCGGATGAGATCCCGGACGTCACGAGGAGTTCCGGAATGGTCCAGAGGTGAAGAATTATATATAGGAAGTGCAGTTTCTGCCATCGGGAGAGTTTCGGGGGTCACAGGTATTGTACCGGGACCATCGGAAGGGTCCCGGGGGTCCACCGGGTGGGGCCACCCATCCCGGAGGGCCCCATGGGCTAAAGTGGGGAGGGGAAACAGCCCATAGTGGGCTGGTGCGCCCCCCTTGGCCCACCCCATGCGCCTAGGGTTGGGAACCCTAGGGTGGGGGCGCCCCACCTGGCTTGGGGGGCACTCCACCCCTTGGCCGCCGCCCCCCTAGGAGATCCCATCTCCTAGGGCCGGCGCCCCCCTAGGGGAGCCTATATAAAGGGGGGAGGGAGGGGCAGCCGCACCCTAGAGTCTTGGCGCCTCCCTCTCCCCTGCTACACCTCTCCCTCTCGTAGTAGAACGGCGAAGCCTTGCTGCGGTGACCCCTGCATCCACCACCATGCCGTCGTGCTGCTGGATCTTCATCAACCTCTCCTTCCCCCTTGCTGGATCAAGAAGGAGGAGACGTCACGCTGACTGTACGTGTGTTGAACGCGGAGGTGTCGTCCGTTCGGTGCTAGGATCTCCTGTGATTTGGATCACGTCGAGTACGACTTCCTCATCCCCGTTCTTTGAACGCTTCCGCGCGTGATCTACAAAGGTATGTAGATGCAATCCGATGACTCGTTGCTAGATGAACTCATAGATCTATCTTGGTGAAACCGTAGGAAATTTTTTGTTTTTTGCAACGTTCCCCAATAGACTCTACCCGTCTCCAGAAGGGACTCTCCTTAGCGTGGAAGGCAAGCTTCGAAACCAAATATAAAGACTCCTTTCTCAGGTCACCAACCTTATGTAACCCTAGATCCCTCATGTGTCTATATAAACCGGAGGGCTAGGTCCGTAGACATCCTAATAATCATAGTCAGACAAGCTAGACTTTTAGGGTTTAGCCATTACGATCTCGTGGTAGATCAACTCTTGTAATACTCATATTCATCAAGATCAATTAAGAAGGAAGTAGGGTATTACCTCCATAGAGAGGTCCCGAACCTGGGTAAACATTGTGTCCCCCGTCTCCTGTTACCATCGACCTTAGCCGCATAGTTCGGGACACCCTACCCGAGATCCGCCGGTTTTGACACCGACATTGGTGCTTTCATTGAGAGTTCCACTGTGTCGTCGTCGAGAGGATTGATGGCTCCTTCTACCATCTTCAACGACGCTGTCCAAGAGGAAGTATTCCTCCCCAGACAGATATTTGTATTCGGCGGCTTCGCACTGCAGGCCAACTCGCTTGGCCATCTGGAGTAGATCGAAAGCTACGCCCCTGGCCATCAGGTCAGATTTGGAGGCTTGAACTACGTCACAGATATCCACGGAGACTTGATCTTTGATGGATTCGAGACCACGGTAGCCGCTCCCTGCCACCACGATGAACATGACATAAATCTATCATTGGAACATACCCAGGAGATAGTACTTGTAGCTGCTCCAGCTTTAGATCCGGAGCAGATCGCGCCTCCGAGGACGGGAAGCTCAACCCCGCCGTGGAAGCCGCAGACTCAGCGGCGTTGGAGCCGCACACAGACTTAACTTCAAGTGACATCTGTGTCACCAGAACCATGGACTCGTCTCCGGCTACAGGATCCGAACCTTACGCGTCCACGTACGTTGAGCTTGATCGGTCATTGATCGTCGAATTCAGCTCCGCGGATATCTTCCAGTACTCACCTTTGGGCGACGTGTCAAACTCGTTAAGAGCCCTATCCTTAGAAGGGGGCTCACAGCCAAATTGTATCTGGTTCGAACTGGAGGCTGACGACGGAGAATTTTGCTTCCCACCCACCGCCCTCTTCATACACACTGTCGAAGACTTAATCGACACGCTCGATTACGGCTCCGAAGACATCGACGGTATGGGTGACAATGTCGATGAGGAGTTGGGCCAAGACCCGCCGTTTACCGAACGATGGACAGCCACCCCTTCTTACGACGTGTACGTGGTGGATACACTTAAAAGAACCAACGACGACGACAAAGAAGACCCAGTCGAGGACAAACCTCCTGTTATACAACCAAAACATCGGTGTCAGCGGTGCCACTCTAAGTCACGTCATGGAAAAGACGGCGATACTGGCATGGGGGAAAATAATATTTCGGACGATGTCAAAGATAACGAAGACCCCGTTGAGATATCCTTCGAACAGGAGGAACGGGAAAACGGGCAAGTTGGCCTCGACGAAAAGGTCATAAACGACGACTCGGAGGACAGTAATTATCTTCCACTCTCCGAAGATGGGTTGAGCCTCGGCAACGAGGATTTTATCGTGCCCGAGGAACCTCAGGAGCAGGAGCACTTTAAGCGCCGGCTAATATTCACTGCAAGGAGCCTGAAAAAGAAGCAGCAGCAGCTTCAAGCTGACCAAGATCTGCTCCATGACAGATGGACTGATGTCCTAGCAGCCGAAGAACACAGCCTCAAGCGCCCAGCCAAAAGCTACCCGAAGCGCAAATTGCTACCTCAGTTCGACACGAGGCGCCGGAGCACATACCGTCATCGAGCAATGCGGCTGACCGACCACCACGTGGTCGGGATAAGGCGGCAACTCAAGCCGAACACCAGCCCGCCCCGCCTCATCATAATAGCAGAGGTAAAACAGCTCGCGTTCATACATATGACCTTCGGCAGGACCTGGACAATAGAGTAGGACATACCAGATCGATCTATGGATCGCGAGGACGTGCCCCGACACCTGACGACGGCTATCTATTCGGACATGACAAGCCTAGCCACACCCAGGCCGAAAACCGTAGACTGACTCCATCGGAGCTACGTCGCAATGTGGCCTAACATAGAGGCGCCGCACACCCTCTTTGCTTCACAGACGAAGTAATGGAGCACGAATTCCCAGAAGGGTTTAAACCCGTAAATATCGAATCATATGATGGAACAACTGATCCCGTGGTATGGATCAAGGATTTCCTTCTCCATATCCACATGGCCCGTGGAGATGACCTTCATGCCATCAAATACCTCCCGTTAAAACTCAAAGGTCCAGCTCGACAATAGTTAAACAGTATGCCCGAAAACTCTATTGGCAGCTTGGAGGATTTGGAGGACGCCTTCCGCGACAACTTCCAAGGTACATATGTCCGGCCACCAGACGCCGATGACTTAAGCCATATAGTTCAACAGCCCGGAGAATCAGCCAGGAAGCTCTGGACTAGGTTCTTAGTTAAAAAGAACCAAATCGTCGACTGTCCGGACGCGGAAGCCCTAGCGGCCTTCAAACACAGCGTACGGGACGAGTGGCTCGCCCGACACATCGGTCAAGAAAAACCAAAGACAGCTGGCTCGCTCGTAGAAGCAACAGCGCCAATGATCCGCGCACTTCCGAAGCCGAAATGGCAATGGCAAACCTCGAGGCAGCAAACACAAACGCCGCAATGATAATGAAAGAATGCGCGACACATCGGTCAACGCCGGATTCAGCGGCCCCAAACCCGGTCAACACAAAAAGTCATTCAAGGCAAACAGAGACGAACCATCCAATTTGGACAAGATATTGGATCGGCCCTGCCAGATTCATGGCAACCCCGATAAACCATCTAATCACACCAACAGAAGTTGTTGGGTCTTCAAGCAGGCCGGCAAGCTCAACGCCGAACACAAGGGGAAAAGGCCGCCCAATGATAGCGATGATGAAGAGATTCGCCAAACAAATACCGAGGGTCAGAAGCAATTTCCCCCTGAGGTAAAAACAGTGAACATGATATACGTGACACACGCCCCTATAGAGGAGCATGAGACGCACTCCCTCCAGACTGAGGATCATACTACTTTCCCTCTAGCCGGAGTACAAATCGGTCTTATTAAACCGCATACCTTGTCAGCCATTAAGTCGCCGGTCTCCATTCAGCAGGACCGACCAACTATGGAGCTGGACTAGCAGTTCCGCTTCCGCCGTCGGCCTCATACAGCCGCGAAATCTGTACCGCACATACAAAACTATGCACTTAAAATACCATGGGCGTCGGCGGAGGCACAATACAGACGGGCCTACAAGTACTCCCATAACCTCCTTCTTTTCTTTTCTAACCACTCTTTCTTTTTCATTATCCTTTACCACAGGTGACTCGCAGGCTGGTCATCTCACCGACTCTATCGGAGTTTCGGTTTGTACATTCATCCAAAAGCTACTCCCTTTAAGGAGCCCCTTCATCTAGGAAAGGCGGCGCAGACATGCGATAGGAGGTCTAAAACAACTTTTTGTAGACCGCACTCTCTATTTTCCGAGCCTGTAAAGTGCGTTCTACCTCAGCCGTCGACCCTTGGCATGTCAAATAGCCAAGGTCGTGGCATTATTATATACAAAACAACGATTGGCATATCACTCAAGTTCTAGTGAATATAATCTCTATCCAGTATTCACTTTTCTCTAAAAAGCTGCATTTTTGCTCCTTGTGTTATTTCACACGCCCCGACATAACTCGCCAGGGGATCGATATGGGAACAAAATAAATTGCCAACAAGTCCGGACAGCTTTATAGCATACTTCGGCGTCGCGAGTTTGGCCTTATATGCATCAGCTCCAAATCTTGTCTTGGGTCAATAGTTGGGTTGCCCGGCTCATGTGCTTGCTACCTTACGTTCCGCTCTATCGGCTAAGGTAGTAAAGGGAGAACTACTGCGATTGTGTTTCCGGTTCATCTGGTCAAACACCTTGGTAGAGAAAGCAGAAAACTGACTGTCATGATGTGGCGAGAGCTGGTCAACCACTCGACGACTTATCAGAATCTTTCGCAATTCCCCCCGTATTACACGAAGGACCTTTCTTCAGGTCATACATGTAAACGCACCTCATTGGGATAACCGCGTACATACCAGGGTTTATATCATAGACCCACCATAAAACTCATATGGCTAAGTGAAAGTGTTAATGCCCTATAGTCTGATTGCCTCGTTCACCGCATTGACACCTCCTTCATGGACCAAGACGTTGGTTTAAGAGTGATAAAGTGCTTTTCCGAACACCCCCGTATTTTCTACGAGGGGGCTGAAGCCGATGACAAGAAAACTTTCAGATTATACAAAAACGGCCTCATAGGAGGAACCAAAAACTTTTAAGCAAATATCATAATATTGTCTTTTACAATTTCAATACATTTCATTCGAATATCAAATCTTTCGAGCACTGACCCTCCATCAAGCATGCACCCTCTAAGACGTCCTCGAAATAATGTTCGGGTGCGTGATGGTCCTTACCCTTGAGGGGACTCCTTGCTGCAATGTCGGTGGCCTTCATCTTTGCCCAGTATGTTTTGACACGGGAAAAGGCCATCCGTGCACCTTCAATGCACGTTGAACGCTTAATGGCGTCGATACACGGCACCGCATCCACAAGCCGCTGCACCAAACCGAAGTAACTATTCGGAATGGGCTCAGTAGGCCACAGCCGGACTATGACGTCCTTCATGGCAGAACCGGATATCCTGTGGAGCTCGGCCCACTAGGCCATCTGTTCATTTAGTAATAGTGGACGCTTTGGCACGCCGAACTGTGACCAAAAAAGCTTCTCCGTGGCACACCCTTCCCGCGCTTGGTAAAATCGCGCCGCATCGAGGTACTCTTCGGCAGGTCCAAGAATGCGTCTGGCGAGCTCCACATCTGGTTAAGCGGGGAATACTTCGGATCGCCGAATTTAGTCTGTAACAAGAAAGGCTTACCAGCCGCTATCTCCCTAGCTTGTCGGATCTCCTCCCGAGCCACTCTAGACTCGGATCGTGCTTCTCTCGCCTCTTGTAAGGCCTTGTCGAGATCGGCTGCTTTGGCTTTATTATCCTTCTCGAGGAATTCGCACTGGACAGTGGCTTCCTCTAGCTCACGCGCCATGACAGAGATTCTCTCCTCACACAGGTGCCGAGCAGCTTGTTCGGTTTTTAATTCATCAGCTGCCTTATTGGCAGCCAAGTTGCTCATCCGGGCTTGCTCCTTGGCTAGATCAAGTTTAGCCCGAAGGGTCACCACTGCGGCAACACCATCTGCAGTAATGCGCGTCTCAGTATACAATAATAGCTTCATGCATATATTATCATACATACATATACTGACTGACCCAAAAACATACCTTGCGCCTCGTCAAGCCTCCTGTTGATAAGCGTGATGTCATCATCCGCCTCTTCAATCTTCCACTGCAGATCTGCAACCTCGGTGGATCAGGCAGTAGCAGGGAGGTAACAGCCTGTGTTCCAAGTAGTCAGATTATTTCCCGGACATATCTTTTTGATCCTCTGATCGTCTCCCTTGGAAAGCCAATCAGAGTCTCAGGGGCTACTATCTATACATAGGAGTACTTTGTGAATAAACCACAATCGAAAGCATTACAGCACAAACCTCGAAGCCTCTAAGCAGGCTCGTGAAAGCCTCATTCAATCCGCTTTTTGCGAACATGACCTTTTCAACCACCATACCCATCAAGGTACGATGGTCCTCGGAGACGGACGCCTATCACAGCATATTCATCAATATATTCGGCGCTTCTGGATCTCCGGAAGCTGTTGTAGCAGCATGGCCTCCCTTCGAAGGGATCCATTCATTCGCCACTAGAGTTGTCTATGGCTGAAAGCCAGACAGTCCGGGGCCTTTATTGTTTCCCCCGGACCCTGGGCTACCGGAATATCACCTTCAGTTAGTATTTTCATCATCCCTCGCATCACTTGTCTATCAGGAGAAACCCTCCGAGAGGACACCTCGAAGTCGTCCGCCCTATTGGGCGAGGATACTGGTGGAGGCGTCTCGCTCTCCATCATCTCTGGGAGAAGATCCCCCGAGGAAGAGGATTGTTGAGGAAGACTGTGCACCGAACTACAAAAACATACATTCTAGATGTTACCCTGGTCACGGGAGAGGAATGGGGTATGTGTAAAACACCCTTGTTTACTTACGATTTAGGCTTGTCCTCACCGGGGGACTGCGCGATAACGTCGTCTTCCAAGCCCGAACCGCCCGACAGGGGTATCTTGCCTCGCTTGGGAACCTTTTCCTCCCAATCTTCGGAGACGGCCCTTTTCTTGCCATGGGGAGAATGAATGTTGGCTTCTCCTTTGCTTTTGTCTTCAGGCGATGGGATTTTCATCTCCCCGGACACGTCGTCTAATATGTCTTCGGGGTGGAGGCCACCTTTGGTCCTCCCGCTCTCCATCTTGTCCTCCTTCATAGGCATCTGGTATGGTGTCGGGGCCAACATCCTTGTTAATACGGAATCCACTGAGTCTTCGGGAAGGGGGGCCGAACACATGATTCGCTCTGCTTTCTTTATCCAGCCCCGGAAGAGGATAGTGTGATCAGTGTCGCACTACGTCATACATTGCTGAAAAAATGTTCAGAAATAGAGCGCTTACCGAGGTATTCGGATCGTTGCGGTCGAGGCCGATGTCCTCGGTGGTGTCTGGCCACTGTTTTCGTTTCCCGAAAAATAGCTTCCACATTCCTTTGTGCATAATACCAAAGAAGTCCTGGAGGGTCTGTGCTCCTTCTGGATTAAACTCCCACATACGGAGAGGCCGTTGCTGGCATGGCAGAACCCGACAGACCAACATTACTTGAACCACATTGATAAGACTAACGTCCTTCTCAAGGAGGTTCCAGATGCGGCTCTATAGAGTCTGCACTTCGTCAATTGATCCCCAGTTCAGTCCTTTATTAATCCATGATGCAAGCCGTAACGAAGGGCCAGATCGAAATGCAGGTATAGCCGCCCACTTGGTACCGCGGGGTTCAGTGACATAAAACCACTCCCGCTGCCATAGGTCAGGAGTTTCGTTGAAAGATCCTTTTGGCCAGGGAGCATTGATAAGTTTGCTCACTGTAGCACCTCCGCACTCCACTTGTTCCCCATGGCTTAACACTAAAGGTCTTGAGCCACAAGCCGAAGTGTGGGGTATACGGAGAAAGGCCTCGCATGTGACAATGAACGTCAAGATGTAAAGGAAAGAATCTGGGGCTAGATCGTGAAAATCTAGTCCGTAGTAAAACATGAGCCCCCGGATGAAGGGGTGAAGAGCGAATCCTAGCCCTCGCAGGAAGTGGGAGATGAATACGACCCTCTCGCTGGATCTGGGAGTAGGGATAACCTGTCCTTGAGCAGGGAGCCTATGGGGGATCTCTGCAGTCAGGTATCTGGCCGCACGAAGCTTCGTGATGTCCTCCTCTATAATAGAGGAGGCCACCCATCGGCCATGTGGGCTGGGTCCGGACATGATTGGGAAGCTTGAAGTGATGAAGTCGAGCCTTGGGTGCTAGAACTCGAAGTTGGAAGGGCTAAGGAAAAGGTTGGCGCAAAAGAAGGCGGCCCTTGGCTCCTTTTTAAAGGCAACGGATATCGAACGCCACCACCTAAGCCTGAAAACCTGCCTATTCCTAAGGAATCATTCCAATGGAGCAGTTGGGTTATCCACGCTCGTATTGATGAGAATCCCGCGATAAGGGGACACGATCTCTGCTTCGACAAGACGTGCCAATAAAAACCGCGCCTCGAAACATGGAACCGCGGGACAAGAAACGGTTCGAAATAATGACCGGGCAAACGTGATGTCACGTTACAAAAGGTTGTCAGGAGATTGGACTTGTGCAATGTTATGTTCTCTACGGTTGTGTGTGGTACTTGTGTTGCAGATCCGGACACGTTCATTACGCCCAAAGACTATCTTGGAGTATTCAAAAAGGGGAACCCACCTTGCAATGCCGAAGACTATCTGCACGCCGGACACCTTGTCATTGAAGTCTGGTTCAGGGGCTATTGAGGGAGTCTTGGACTAAGGGGTCCTCGGGTGTCCGACCTATTGGATGTGGGTCGGACTGATGGGCCATGAAGATACAAAGGCCGAAGACTCTACCCGTGTCCGGATGGGACTCTCCTTGGCGTGGAAGGCAAGCTTGGCGACCAAATACGAAGATTCCTTTCTCTATAACCGACCTTATGTAACCCTAGATCCCTCCTGTGTCTACATAAACCGGAGGGCTAGGTCCATAGACATCCTAATAATCATAGTCAGACAGGCTAGACTTTTAGGGTTTAGCCAGTACAATCTCGTGGTAGATAAACTCTTGTAATACTCATATTCATCAAGATCAATCAAGCAGGAAGTAGGGTATTACCTCCATAGAGAGGGCCTGAACCTGGGTAAACATTGTGTCCCACGTCTCCTATTACCGTCAACCTTAGACGCACAGTTCGGGACCCCCTACCCGAGATCCACCGGTTTTGACACCGACAGCTTCTCCCACACCCAAGCCTCAACGACTCCAACACTTTCTACATCAACCAAGCCTTCTACAAGCAACGTCGACAAGTCAAGTTACAAGAAAGCTTCGACAACCTCAAGTCATCCTCCTACAACGATCAACTTCAAGCCGAGAGATTCATCATCATCTACCCAAACCGATGAGACCGTCAAGACAAGTTCCTTCAAATGCTTCACATGCGGAGGCCGAGGCCACAAGTCCTTTGAGTGTACAGACAAGCGCACCATGATCCTCAATGACGATGGTACATACGAATCCATGAGTGAAGGAGAAACAGAAGCACTTGAGCAAGTCGCCATGCACTGGCAAGTGAACGATGAAGAGGAACAAGTCTTTTGTGACGAACATTCAAGTCCCGCTTTTGTTGTCTCCAAGGTCTTGACCCTTCAACATCACCAAGAAGAAGACCAAATATGCCACATATTCCATACCAAGGCCGGCATCAATGGAAGGTCCGTCAAGGTCATCATCGATGGAGGGAGTTGTCATAACTTAGCAAGTGAAGAACTTTGCTCCAAGCTCCAATTGCCCAAGACGAAGCACCCACATCCCTACAAAGTTCAATGGCTAAGAGACTCCGGCACTATTCAAGTCGAGCATAGAGTGCAAGTCTCCTTCAAAATCGGAGCTTACGAAGACACTTTGGAGTGTGATGTCGTTCCAATGACCGTTTGCCACCTTCTTCTCGGACGACCATGGCAATTTGATAGAGGTGTCATGCACAATGGCCAAACAAACCACTACATCTTCAAGATGAAAGGAAAGGAGTACGTAATTCGCCCTATGTCACCAAGCCAAGTGATCGTCGACAAGCAAGCCACCCATCATGGAGAGAATAGTGAGATAGCGAACCTCAAAAAGGGAGTGAGCGCTACAAGCCCAAATCGAGTGCCTCCACGATGAGCAAAAAGAAGAACCTAGTTCTATTTGCTGCCAAACGTGAGATAAGAGAAGTGTGAGAGAACCCATCTAGAGTGATACACTATATCCTTTTGTGCAAGGACGAGGCACCAAAAGCTAACACCTCTCACACTCTACCTTTAGTGTTGTCTTCTCTTTTGCCGGAATTTCAAGATGTTTTCCCCGACGATCTACCTATGGGTCTACCTCTCCTATGAGGCATCGAGCACCGCATGGACCTCATCCTCGGAGCACCTCTTCCAAACAAAGCTCCATGCCGCGTCAACCCTGAAGAAACCAAAGAAATACAAAGGCAAGTAAAGCATCTCATAGACCATGGAAATGTGCGCGAAAGTTGGAGTCCTTGTGCCGTCCCGGTCATTCTTGTGCCAAAAAGAGACAGTAGCTTTCGCATGTGTTCCGATTGTAGACATATCAATGCTATCACCGTTCGCTATACGTATCCCATTCCACGCCTTGATGATATGCTTGATGAACTTAGTGGTGCCACTATCTTTTCCAAAATTGTTCTTAAAAGTGGTTACTATCAAATTCGCATACAAGAGGGTGATGAATGGAAAACCGCTTTCAAAACAAAGTTTAGTTTGTACGAGTGGTTGGCCATGCCTATGGGTTTATCGGAAGCACCAGGTACCTTCATGCATCTTATGCATTATGTGTTTCGCCCTTACATTGGTGAGTTTGTTGTGGTCTACTTCGACGACATCCTTGTTTTTAGCAAATCTCTCAAAGATCATGTCACCCATGTCCGCACCGTGTTGCAAACTCTTTGAAAAGAGCGTCTCTATGCTAATATGGAAAAATGCCTTTTTGGCGTTGATAAGCTCATTTTCTTGGGTTTTGTTGTGTCCTCTAAGGGTGTTCATGTTGATGACTCTAAGATCAATGCTATGAAAACTTGGCCACAACCAACCAACTTGCATCAAGTGTGTAGATTCCTTGGTTTAGCCGGTTTCTATCGTAGATTTGTGAAGGACTTTAGCACCATTGCTTCACCTTTGCCTGCTTTGAGCCAGAAGAATGCACCCTTTGTTTCGGGACCATCGCAAGATACCGCATTCAATGAGCTTAAGAATTTGCTTACTCATGCTCTCGTGCTTGCTTTACCCAATTTTGACAAACCCTTTTAGATTCATTGTGATGCTAGTGGTAATGGCATAGGAGGTGTGTTAACGCAAGAGAAGCACCCAATAGCTTAGTTTAGTGAGAAACTTTCCGGAGCACAACTCAATTACCCCATCTATGACAAAGAGCTTTATGCTTTAGTGCGAGTTTTGCATGAATGGGAACATTATCTTCGCCCTCATGAATTTTTCATTCATACCGATCATGAAACACTTAAATACCTTAAGGGTCAAACTAAGTTGAAAAAGTGTCATGCTAAGTGGAGTGAATTCATTGAGTCCTTTCCTTATATCATCAAGTACATCAAAGGTAAGGAAACTGTTGTGGCGGATGCTCTTTCCAGCATATGCATGCTTGTTACTCAACTTGAATTGGGTGTCATTGGCTTTGAGCACATAAAAGACTTGTATGTGCATGATCCAACTTTTGCTATTCCTTATGCCAAGTGTTTGAAACATACCTCTTGGGATCGCTATTATATCAAAGAAGGTTATCTTATGAGAGCTAACAAACTTTGCATCCCCGAGTCTTCTCTTCCTTTGTTGCTTTTGCAGGAATCTCATGGAGGAGGACTAATGGGACATTTTGGATGCGACAAGACATTTGCTACGCTCTCCAAGAACTATTTTTGGCCCAAGATGTTTCGCGACATCAACCGCTTCACCAATCGATGCTCTACATGTCACAAAGCTAAGTCTAAAGCTCAATCTCATGGTCTCTATATGCCCCTTCCAATACCATTCCAACCATGGGAAGATATTATCATGGATTTTTTGCTTGGTTTGCCTAGAACTAGAAATGGAAAGTATTCGGTATTTGTTGTTGTGGACCGATTCTCTAAGATGGCAAATTTTATTCCTTGCAACAAGATAGACGATGCTTCACATGTTGCCAATCTCTTTTGTAGGGAAATACTTCGTCTACATGGAGTGCAAAAGACGATAGTCTCGGACCGCGACGTCAAGTTCCTAATCTACTTTTGGAAAACATTATGCGCCAAGCTCGGAATCAAGCTACTCTTCTCCACGACTTACCATCCATAAACCAACGGCCAAACGGAGGTGACCAACCGCACACTCTCCTCTCTACTTCCCGTGCTAATCAAGAAGAACATCAAGGAGTGGGAGGAGTGTCTACCTATTGCCGAGTTCGCCTACAACCGCGCAAGACACTCAACTACCGGCAAGTCCCCTTTCGAGGTCGTCTACGGATTCAACCCATTGTCACCATTGGACATTCTTCCTCTACCACTACAAGAGCGCATCAATATGGACGAAATTTCACGTGTGAACCATCTCAAGAAGGTGCATGAAGATACAAGGCACACCATCGAGCGCCAAGTACAACAACTAGCGACCAAGCTCAACATCAGCAAGCACCCCATGGTATTCAACATTGATGATCTTGTGTGGCTACACCTTCGCAAGGACTGCTTCCCCACCGAACGCAAGTCCAAACTCCTACCACGAGCAGATGGACCCTTCACGGTGCTTGCACTCTACAACAACAACGCTTATAAGATCGACCTCCCATGCCACAAGTACAACGTGAGCGATGTCTTCAATGTCAAAGATCTCTCGTCCTACCATGGTGATGAAGAATTCGATCCGAGGTCGGATCTTTCCCAAGGGAGGGGAGATGATGCGGAGCATCCCAAGATCATCCCCATGGACCTACCTACGTCTCCCACGACACCACTTGGACCAATGACAAGGGCATGAGCAAAGGCTATGAAAGATAAGGTGAACTCGCTCCTCTCCGAACTACCACTTTCTATACATGAGGCATGGCTACTAGCTCAAGCGGAAACACTATGCATGATTAGGTACTTGGAGGAGAGCCACAGAGCAGCTACACCCATTGGACAAGGCGACGAGGACACCAAGCGCCAAGGTCATGAAGAAGGAATGCCAACGAAGCTACAGCCACCGGACGACCGGTCGGGACCGGACGTCCGGAGCCTAAAGCCCCAGCCGAGCCCCAGCGAGCGGACGTCCGGCCCGGACCGGACGACCAGTGTCACCGCACCCGGGCCGAATCAGCGGAAGAACGACGTCGCCGGACGACTGGCGACCGGACGACCGGCCAACTTCGGAAATCCGGTGCCCACTCAACCGAGCCAGAACCAGCGGAAGTCCGGAAGCCACCGGACGCCCGGACACCCATGAGCCACCGGACGACCGCTACCCACCAGGCGTCTGGTACCTGTCTGCGCATAGGATTCGGGCCCGAGGCCCATGTACCCCATCACTTCGTCCCCATTTGCACTAAGACTATAAATAGACCTCACCCTCCTCCTGGCTATGGTCAGCGTTGTGATAGCTCATATTAGAGATAGAGCCTCGCTCATCCACATCGGATCTACTCCACGAGAGAGACCGCGGCCCCTCCACGAAGAAGATGCCCTTGGATTCAAGACCCCTTTTGGGTGGCCCCATCAAGACTTCCTTTGGAGAAGAACCGGTTACCGTGTATCGTCCCTTGTTGATCGTGGACCATGTATCTCCCTTTGTGTTCATGGATCTAGCGCATGTGTGATCATACTTGTTGGTTTGAGTATTTCTCTTGTGTTCCCCTTTGTGATTTCCCCTCGTGTTTCCCCTCGTGTTCTTTGTGTATATCGCGGGATCTGCTCCTTTCGTGAAAGATCGGCCATCTAGGGTTCCACCCTACATCAAACTACTTTGATCTCCGTGCAGGTCGAGTTGGCCTCCGCCCGTGCTGAGCTGCTCCCGCTTCAGCAGCGAGTTACCACTGCCGAGTCCCTCACGTAGTAGAGTAGGGAGGAGGCGATCCGCCGACAGACATTGCAGTGCCAACACGCCCGATGCTCCAGGACCTCATGGTGAGGGCCAACTGGGCGTTGGGCATCATCTGCGATGAATACGCCCTCATCCTCATGTAGAAGACTATGCCATCCACCTTCGCTTCTTCACCGACATCGTGACGAGCCTGGAGGACCGGGATGAGAGGGCTCGCGAGATCGTTGATGAAAAGAGCCGCGGTTTTCCCGCGTCTTCAACCATCTTTAGAATGCCGACCCCAACTTCAAATTCGACGCCGCCATCGCCCCAGTGCCCGGGACTATCCGGGCAACCTGGCACGCTGGGTGGATGATAACGTGGGTGCTCTGGTCAGAGCTTTCGCTTCCAATGACGACGCTATGGTGGTCGCGGTGGATGAAAGCGATGTGGTCGATGATGGTGAAGACGATGTTGGCGACGACTCCGCTAGTGTGTCCAGGAGCCATTCGGAAGATATTGCGAGTGACATGTCTGGTTGAGCCCACACTCGTTGTTCTGAACCTGCGCACAAAAAGCTCAGGTATGGCCCCCAACGATGTGAGTGCATTTTGGGGAGGGGGAGCCCCTCATGTAATCAGACTATTGTTTTATTCCCTGAGCCAGACTTAAGGCGTGCTTTAGCGAGTTCTCAAGTTCCTCCGCGAGCTCGCCACTGTAACTTACCTCAGTCTAGGCGGGTCCCAGACTGGCCTTGTAGTTGTCGATGTATAGTTCTCCTGAGGGGGTCCTCCACGTACTTGCAAGGTTTCGAGTTTCTGTGGAGCTCGCTGGTCCGCCCGAGAGGGCCTTGCGAGATACGGGCATTAGATCACGGTGAGATGCGCGTGCATACCATGCCCAGCCCCACTCGTGAGGAAGTGGCAGCAGGCACCGGTCTCGAAACAAGGCACGGAGCCGGAAAACTCAAGAAATCAACACGAACGAGAAAATATGCCCCCATGCTTTGCCAATGAAAATACGACTGCGAGTTCAAATCCAAAAGGCGGCAAATCGAGCTACAGATAAAGGGGTTGAAAGAAAAAGGCCGTGTCCGGCACCTAGCTAGTCTTCTTGTCTTATCACCAGTGGGGAGCCTAGTGCTTTTGCTGGCCGTGAGCTTAGTCATTGGGGGACAGTGTCGACGGCCAGCGCTGAGCATGGTGCTTCCACTAGGACGTGGTCGGGAGCCCCCGAGGCCCGAGGGCGGCTCTCCGGAGACTCTGGGGCATGTACAGCCCCACTCATTATTACGTGAGAGTGTCACGGAAGGAGACCTTCACAGGCGGAAGCCTTGCTTCATATGGCCAGACGAGGGCCCTGCCTTGCGCCACCCTCGACCACCGTTGGGGCGTCTGAAAACCAGGACGAGACCAAGGGGCAAAGGGGACGCCAGCGGCGCCCTCGGCGGCCACGGGCCCTCTGCTGGGGGGAGGGCTCGCCGGCGCCTCCCTGGCAGAGGACCTACCTCCGGGTGACGCCTCGCCCCACGCAACATGAGGGAGGGCCTTTCTCTGGACCCCTTCCGTGAAGCCCCCAGTGCCTCGCCCCTGACTGGAGTGGGGCTACAGTGCTGGGGTCGCCGTCCATCGTTGTGGCCCGGTCCACCTGCGACCCATGGTTAGCATAAGCCTGCTCCTGAGATATCAGTGGTACCCTGGGGTGGTTGTTGTCGGCAGGGTCGGCGAGCCTCCTGGGTGGCTCATAGAAGGCATCGGCCTCCAGCATCTATTCTTCCCAGCCCGGCTCATGGAACATGCAGGGGTCGTGCTCTGGCGTGTACTCCTGGTCCACCATGCGGGGCACATAAGCTTCCTGAGCTGCCTCGCCGGAACCTCCGCCAAGGCGCCATGTGCCCCATGCCGCCGAGCCCGACGCGCCTTCCTGGTGGTTGTGGGGTGGCGCTTGATTGGGACCGTGAGGAGCAACGCCCGCGCCTACGCCACCCGGGGGAGGCAAGGGCGCGGCCGGATGTCCGGTACCGCCGGTCACGCTAACACTGGCGAGCCCTCCTGGTGCACCTGGGAGCACGCCGGCACAATGAGGCCCATCGTGTGACCTGGCCACAACTTGTGATGTAAGTAGGGATTAGAAAGGCGGTGTACCCATGGCCGCAGCATCCAACATCTCGGCGACGCGTTCTAGCAACGCGTCGCGACTGCTCTCCACTAGCCGGCATCGCCGCAGCTCCCGCGCCACCATGAGCGCGGCTCGCATGTTCGCCTGTTCTAGTCGGGTGTGTGGCACCATCGCTGCTGCGTAGCTTGCGGATTTTGCGGTGGCCCCCAGATGCCACGGCATGAGGGCGGCAAACATCGATCCGCGCTGCCCGCGCCCGCGGTCGTTGGGCAGCACGCGGGCTGCCTGGAGTGCGGAGTTGAGGTCTTCTGGAGCGGATGGAGGTACTCGAGTTGGCCGAGCCGCCCAGCAGTCGGCCTGGGTCCTTGGATCGTCAGACATCGGAGACGCAGGGTGACATCAGGTCGTTCGATGGGGCAGAAAACCTCGGCGCACCCCTACCTGACGCGCCAAATGTCAGATCACGGGTTCCGGCAAACCCTTGAGGTCCGAACATTGGGGTGCGCACAAATATCTCTCTCCCCCTAGCTCACGCTCTCACAATGATCTCAAAGTCTAGCTCGCTGAACCCGAGGAACAAGGGACACGAGAGTTTATACTAGTTCGGGCCAGCGTTGCGGTGTAATACCCTACTCTAGTGTGGTGTGGTGGATTGCCTTGTAGGCTGGGGATGAACAAGTACAAGGGCGGAATAGCCTCCTGAGGAGAGGTGTTCTTGAGCTCGATGAGCTTGTGTGGTTGGGGATGATCCAAATGATCTCTCTCCAGATGAGTCCATCCCTGGCTACGGTGGTGGCTAGCCCCATTTATAGAGGCACGGGTCCTCTCCCCAAATATTAGGTGGGAAGGGATCCCTCAACGGCCAATTTGAAGGGGGACAACGAGTACAAGTTATCCTGACAAAAGGTGGTCTTCGCCTGCCAAAGGCTCTAGTGGTGATGCCGTCGTGGGCTCCATGATGGCCTCTGTGTTGTCGTCTTGCTGGTCTTGGTCTCGTTGCACCGATATGGAAACCATTGCCTGATGCCTCGGGACTCCCCGCCTACGCCTGCCTCTTTAGCACCAAAAGGGAAACTGACACGCTGCGCCCGCTGGTGCCCGCCTGGCCTTGGTCATCATGGATCACGTCCCGGGAACCTCACGAGGTGCCCCTTGCCAGCCTAGTGAGGCTGCCCCTGAGGAGGTCTTGTGTCGTCCGCCTCGCGAGGCTCGGAACCTCGCGAGGGCATTGGTTGATGAAGATGGGCCGTACGAGCCTGTTGATGGAGCCAGGGCCGTACGAGGCCGCTGGCAGGCAAGTCTGGGTACCCTCGTTCCCATGACGCTGATAGGCTCCCGTGAAGAGCCCAAAAGATTGCCCCAAGATTCGGTGAAATCCATGGTTTCCCGCTCGCGCCGCGATCCGGCTTCCGGAAGCCCGCACACAGTGGGTGTTGCCGGACCCGACGGTCACAATTTTGCCTCCTTAGGGGGCAAACTGCGAAGGCCCTCTTGCTCGAAGACAGCGGACCTTCACAGCTTCGGGGACTACTGTCGGGGGGGGGGGGTGAACCCCGGGCAGGCAACGCAACCCGGATCCTTTTCAAAAACATCCGGGCCAGCAACGCCCCTCAATTTGGCTCGCACTTGGCCGGGTTGCTCAAACCGGCCAAGCCCCTCGACCCAGCCAAACTCCTCAACCCGGGCCCAACGACTGGCGCGAGATGGCCGAACCCGGCATATCAAGATTTCTCTAACAAGCCAGCTCCCCCTTGGCGTATTCCTCAACCCGGCCACGTGTCAGCTCCCATCCCATCCCAGCTGTACGATGGGACGAGTCTCCATTCAAGGGTGAGCGAGGCAACAGTGCCCCACCAACTCCTCTGGTCAGCCGAGGCGTGGAAACAGTGCTACCTACTGACCATGGCCGGTGTGGCTATAGTGCACCCGTCATCACTGCTGACGCCAGCAAGACGGTTATTCATTTAAGTCAAAGAATAATGGTTATTTTGTTTATATGAGTAATATTTTTTGTGATCATGCACCTAATATGAATGGTTTACTGAATGTCAATCGTAGTGATACACATGTTCATAATACTAATGCCAAAATATGCAGAGTTAATGATGATAGTACCACATGATTGTGGCACTGCTGCTTAAGGTCATATTGGTGTAAAGCACATGAAGAAACGCCATGTCAATGGATTTCTGGAATCTCTTGATTATGAATCATTTGAGACATGTGAACCATGCCTTATGGGCAGGATGACTAAAACCCCGTTTTTCGGATCAATGGAGTGAGCAAGTGACTTACTGGAAATAATGCATGCCAATGTATACGGTTTGATGAGTGTTGAAGCACGTGGTGGATATCGTTATATTCTTACCTTCACTGATGATTTGAGTAGATATGGGTATATTTTCTTAATACAAGTCTGAAACATTTGAAAAGCTTAAAGGAATTTCAGAGTGAGGTGGAGAATCATCATAATAAGAAAATTAAATTTCTACGATCTGATCGTTGAGGTGAATATTTGAGTTACGAGTTTGGTATGCATTTAAGACAATGTGGAATTGTTTCACAACTCACGCCACCTGGAACACCATGGCGTAATGGTGTATCCGAACATCGCAATCCTACTCTATTGGATATGGTGCTTTCTATCTTGTCTCTTACCGATTTGTCACTATCATTTTGGGATTATGCATTAGAGATAGTCGCATTCACTCTAAATCCTTTGAGACGACACCATTTGTGGTTTGGCAAGAAACCTAGGTTGTTGTTTCTTAAAGTTTGGGGATGTGACGCTTATGCCAAAAGGCTTCAGCCTGTTAAGCTCGAACCCAAAGCGGAGAAGTGCGTCTTCGTAGGATACCCTAAAGATACCATTGGGTATACCTTCTAATTACAGATCCGAAGGCAAGATCTTTGTTGCCAGGAATGGGTCCTTTCAAGATAAGGAGTTTCTCTCGAAAGAAGTGAGTGGGAGGAAAGTAGAACTTGATGAGGTAATTGTACCTTCTCTCGAATTGGAAGGCAGCACATCACAGAAAGCAATTCCCATGATGCCTACACCAACCAAAGAGGAAGCTAATGATGATGATCATGAAACTTGGGATCAAGTTACTATTGCACTTTGTAGGTCGACCATGGTACATTCCGCACCAGAGTGGTACCGTAATCCAGTCCTGGAAATTATGTTGTTAGACAATGAGGAGCCAACAAACTATGAAGAAGCTATGATGAGCCCGGATTCCGACAAATGGCTTCAGGCCATGAAATCCAAGATAGAATCCATGTATGAGAACAAAGTATGGACATTCGTGGACTTGCCCGATGATCGGAAAGCTATTGAGATAAATGGATCTTTAATAAGAAGATAGACACTGATGGTAATGTCACCATCTATAAAGCTCAACTTGTCACAAAGGGTTTCCGACAAGTTCAAGGGGTTGACTGCGATGAGACTTTCTCACCCATAGTGATGCTTAAGTCTGTTAGAATTATGTTAGCTATTATAGAATTTTATGATTATGAGATCTACCAAATGGACGTCAAAACAACATTCCTTAACGAGTTTCTTAAGGAAGAGTTGTATATGATACAACCAGAAGGTTTTGTCGATCCTAAGGATGTTAACAAGGTATGCAAGCCCCAGCAATCCATCTATGGATTGGTGCAAGCATCTCGGAGTTGGAATATTCGCTTTGATGAGGTTATCAAAGCTTTTGGTTTTATAAAAACTTATGGAGAAGCTTGTATTTACAAGAAAGTGAGTGTGGGACTCCATGGGTGTTAGATTCATAACTATCTAAACGAGATTATTGACTCTAGTGCAAGTGGGAGACTATTGGAAACATTCCTCAGAGGCAATAATAAATTGGTTATTATCATATTTCCTTGTTCATGATAAAGGTTTATCATTCATGCCAGAAGTATATTGACTAGAAACTTAAATACATGTGTGAATACATAAACAAATACTATGTCCCTAGTGAGCCTCTACTAGACTAGATCATTGATCAAAGATGGTTAAGTTTTCCTAACCATAGACATGAGTTGTCATTTGATAATGGGATCACATTATTAGGAGAATGGTGTGATGGACAAGACCCGACCATAAGCTTAGCATTTGATCATATCAGTTTATTGCTATAGCTTTCTTCATGTCAAGTATCTATTCCTAAGACCATGAGATCGTGCAACTCCCTTACATCGGAGGAATACTTATTGTGTATCCATACGTCACTTCATAATTGGGTGATCATAAAGGTGCTCTACAGGTATCTCCGAAGGTATTTGTTGGGTTGGCACAGATCGAGACTGGGATTTGTCACTCCGTATGATGGAGAGATATCTCTGGGCCCTCTCGGTAATACAACATACTAAAGAGCTTGAAAGCAATGTGGCTAATGAGTTAGTCATGAGATATTGTATTGAATGAGTAAAGAGACTTGCTAGAAATGAGATTGAACCAGGTATGGACATACTGACGATCGAATCTTGAGCAAGTAACATATCACCGAACAAAGGGAATTGCATACAAGATTAACCGAATCCTTGACATCATGGTTCAACCGATAAAAGTCCTTCGTGGAATATGTAGGAACCAATATGGGCATCCAGGTCCCGCTATTGGTTATTGACCGGAGAGTTGTCTCGGTCATGACTACATGATTCCCGAACCCGTAGGGTCGCACACTTAACGTTTGATGACGCTAGAGTAATATTGGGATATGCATGTTGGTGACCAAATGTTGTTCGGGTTCCCGGATGATATCACAGACCTCATGAGCAGTTTCAGAATGGTCGATAGGTAAAGATTTATAGATGGGAAGTCATATTTTGGGTTCTACAAAAAATTTCATTTTTTCGATATTGTACCATGAAGCTTCCATAAGGTTCCGAAAACTTCTGAAGGAGTCCGGAAGTCGACCAAGTGTTCCATCACATCCCAAGGGCCAACATGGGCTAAGGAGAGCCACCCTGGGCTTATTGGGCTAGGCACTAAGCCCCAAAAGGCCTATACCGCTAAGGAAAAGGTGGAAGGAGAAACCAAGTAGGAGTAGGATTGGACTTGGAGTCCAACTCCTCTCCCTTGGTCGTCTGCCCTAGTAGGAGAGGGTTGGACACCTTATGATATGCATGATGATGATACTTGTTGGTAAATCGCCACGTGAATGTTTGGCTTTGTACTAATGCTAAGCACATAAGTTTTTCCAACTATTAGTTGTATTTGCTCCTATGAAGGAATTACAAGACGGTGTGATATCGCAGAAAGGCAAACTCAATGGTGGGATGAAGCATCAGCAATTTTTGCAAAGTGTGAAGACATAGTGTCGATGATCGGGAAGGTTATGTTTAGGCATTGTTTTCGTTCTGCAAATCAAGTGGCTCATGTGCTAGCGAATTATAGTGTTTGTAATAAGACCTCTTTTGTTTGGTTGGACGAGCCACTTGACTCTATTGTCAGTGCATTCGTGAATGATGTAACCCTATTCGAGTTTTAATAAAGCTAGCTATGATGGCATTCCCTCCCAAAAAAGATTAGAACTAGACTAGAGCTTAGCTCATGTACCTCCTCATGGTGGAATCTATATCTCCATGGAGACCAAGGTCTCTTAGGAGCAGAACCTTCGATGTTTATCAAGGCCTACACATGTGGAGAAGAAAGGCTTCATAGAAGCACCAGGCCCTCCTTGTCCTAGGACTTGGAAAAGAATCCTATATGTTCCATCTTTCTCTTTGGATGATCTGGATCAAGGATATGTCTATGTGTATATTTATTTGCATCTATGTGTGTTGATTTGTGTATTCCCCCTTGTGATTCCCCTTGTGTTCTTCCATGAAACCACCTTCAATTTGTGAAAATTGGGCTACTTAGGGTCTCTACCCTACATCAAGTCAAGTTTGTGTTGTGCAAACAATGTCCTTCTATTATTATTCCTAATATTAAGTGTACACATTTTCCATGTAAAAAGGTTGCAGATATGTTCCTTTGGTTAGTGCAAACATAAGGGCATGTACAACGCTCTAGTCTGGACCGATGCCCCAGCCGCCACATCATCATGCCCGACGCCACCTCCTCCAAACCTATCGCCTGCAGACAGGCTCCTGCGGAAGAGCTCGCCTCTTCCCTGACAAAAGCAACGAGGCGACTGCTCGGGTGATGCGGTGTGAGATCCACCACTTTGCTCGGTATGGGACTATGCACGCCCAGCAAAATCCCGCGAGAGCAAGAGGGGAAGGGTGGGAAGAAGAGAAGGGAGGGAGGGAACTAGGTGTGGGAAGGGGAGAAGGGAAGGCGCGAATTAGGGGAAGGGGCGAAGCAGAGGAGAAGGTCATGAAGGAAATATGCCTAGAGGCAATAATAAAGTTGTTATTTATATTTCCTTATATCATGATAAATGTTTATTATTCATGCTAGAATTGTATTAACCGGAAACTTAGTACATGTGTGAATACATAGACAAACAGAGTGTCACTAGTATGCCTCTACTTGGCTAGCTCGTTAATCAAAGATGGTTAAGTTTCCTAGCCATGGACAAAGAGTTGTCATTTGATGAACGGGATCATATCATTAGAGAATGATGTGATGCACAAGGCCCATCCGTTAGCTTAGCATAATGATCATTTAGTTTACTGCTATTGCTTTCTCCATAACTTATACATGTTCCTATGACTATGAGATTCTGCAACTCCCGAATACCGAAGGAACACTTAGTGTGCTATCAAACGTCACAACGTAACTGGGTGACTATAAAGATGCTCTACAGGTGTCTCTGATGGTGTTTGTTGAGTTGGCATAGATCGAGATTAGGATTTGTCACTCCATGTATCGGAGAGGTATCTCTGGGCTCTCCCGGTAATGCACATCACTATAAGCCTTGCAAGCAATGTGACTAATGAGTTAGTTACGGGATGTTGCATTACAGAACGGGTAAAGAGACTTGCCGATAACGAGATTGAACTAGGTATTGAGATACCGACATCGAATCTCGAGCAAGTAACATACCGATGACAAAGGGAACAACGTCTATTGTTATGCAGTTTGACCGATAAAGATCTTCATAGAATATGTAGGAACTAATATGAGCATCCAGGTTCCGCTATTGGTTATTGACCGGAGATGAGTCTCGGTTATGTCTACATAGTTCTCGAACCCATAGGGTCCGCACGCTTAACGTTCGATGACGATCGGTATTATGAGTTTATGTGCTTTGATGTACCAAAGGTAGTTCGGAGTCCCGGATGTGATCATGGACATGACGAGGAGTCTCAAAATGGATGAGACATAAAGATTGATATATTGGACGGCTATATTCGGACACCGAAAGTGTTACGGGTGATTTCGGATAAAACCAGAGTGCCGGAGGGT
>NC_041384.1:286979997-286988281 GCF_002162155.2 Triticum dicoccoides
CTAGATGGGCCTTAATGGAGAGAGAGGGGCGGCTAGGGCAGGTCGCGCGCCCCCTCCCCCTTGAGTCCGAATTGGACTAGGACGGGGGCGGCGCCCTCCTTTTCCTTCCCCTCTACCAATCATTCCTTCCCCATCCTAGTAGGACTAGGAAAGGATGAATCCTACTCCTACTAGGAGGAGGATTCCTCCCCTCCTTGGGTGCCCCAAGGGCCAGCCAGCCTCCCCCTTGCTCCTTTATATACTGGGGCAAGGGGGCACCCTAGAAAACACAAGTTGACATTGTTTAGCCGTGTGCGGTGCCCCCCTCCACCATAATCCACCTCGGTCATATCGTTGCAGTGCTTACGTGAAGCCATGCGTCGGTAACTTCATCATCACAATCATCACGCCGTCGTGCTGACGAAGCTCTCCCCCGACACTCAACTGGATCTAGAGTTCGTGGGACGTCACCTAGCTGAACGTGTGCAGATCGCGGAGGTGTCGTACTTTCGGTGCTAGGATCGGTCGGATCGTGAAGACATACGACTACATCAACCGCATTGTCATAATGCTTCCGCTTACGGTCTATGAGGGTACATGGACACCACTCTTCCCTCTCGTTGCTATGCATCACCTAGATAGATCTTGCGTGTGCGTAGGAATTTTTTTTGAAATTACTGCGTTCCCCAATAGTGGCATCCGAGCAAGGTCTATGCATAGATGTTATATGCACGAGTAGAGCACAAAGGATTTGTGGGCATGGGTATATACATATTTCTTGTCATCACTAGTTGATTCTTGATTCAGCGGTATTGTTGAATGAAGCGGCTAAGACCAACATTATGCATACGCTTATGCGAGACAGGTTCTACCGACGTGCTTCGCACACAGGTGGCAGGTGGGTGTCAGTTTCTCAAACTTTAGTTGAATCATATTCAATGAATAGGGTTCTTTCTGAAGATCAAAAAGCAATCACAATACCGCGTTGTGGTTTCTGATGCGTAAGTAAGAACGGTTCTTGCTTAGCCCGTAGCAGCCACGTAAAACTTGCAACAACAAAGTAGAGGGCGTCTAACTTGTTTTTGGGGGGCATGTTGTGATGTGATATGGTAAAGACATGATGCTAAATTTTATTGTATGAGATGATCATGTTTTGTAGCAGAGTTATCGGCAACTGGCAGGAGCCTTATGGTTGTCGCTTTATTGTATGAAATGCAACCGCCATGTAATTGCTTTACTTTATCACTAAGCGGTAGCGATAGTCGTAGAAGCAATAGTTGGCGAGGCGACAACGATGCTTCGATGGAGATCAAGGTGTCAAGCCGGTGATGATGGTGATCATGACGGTGCTTTGGACATCGAGATCAAAGGCACAAGAGGATGATGGCCATATCATATCACTTATATTAATTGCATGTGATGTTTATCCTTTATACATCTTTTTTTGCTTAGTTTGGCGGTAGAATTATAAGATGATCTCTCACTAGATTAAAATGTATATGTGTTCTCCCTGAGTATGCACCATTGCTACAGTTCGTCATGCCGAGACACCACGTGATGATCGGGTGTGATAAGCTCTAAGTTCACATACAACGGGTGCAAGCCAGTTTTGCACACGCGGAATACTCGGGTTAAAATTGACGAGCCTAGCATATGCAGATATGGCCTCGGAACACTGAGACCGAAAAGTCGAGCGTGCATCATATAGTAGATATGATCAACATAGTGATATTTACCATTGAAAACTACTCCATCTCACGTGATGATCGGACATGGTTTAGTTGATATGGATCACGTGCTCACTTAGATGATTAGAGGGATGTCTATCTAAGTGGGAGTTCTTAAGTAATATGATTAATTGAACTTAAATTTAGCCTGAACTTAGTCCTGATAGTATTTGCATATCTATGTTGTAGATCAATTGCTCGCGTATAGCTTCCCCGTTTTATTTATGATATGTTCCTAGAGAAAACTATGTTGAAAGATGTTAGTAGCAATGATATGGACTAGCTCCGTGATCTGAGGATTATCCTCATTGCTGCATAGAAGAATTATGTCCTTGATGCACCGCTAGGTGATGGACCTATTGCAGGAGCATAGGCAGACGTTGTGAACATTTGGTAAGCTCGGTATGATGACTACTTGATAGTTTAGTGCACCATGCTTTACAGCTTAGAACCGGGACCTTAAAAACGTTTTGAATGCCATGGAGCATATAAGATGTTCCAAGAGCTGAAATTGGTATTTCATACTCATGCCCGAGTCGAGAGGTATGAGGCCTCTGACACTAATTTGCCTACAAGATGGAGGAGAATAGCTCAACCAGTGAGCATGTGCTCAGAATTCTGAGTACTACAATCGCTTGAATCAAGTGGGAGTTAATCTTCCAGATAAGATAGTGATTGACAAAGTTCTCTAGTCACTATCGCCGTGTTACTAGAACTTCGCGATGAAGTATAATATGCAAGGGATGATGAAAACGATTCCCGATCTCTTCGTGATGCTGAAATCAACGAAGGTAGAAATCAAGAAAAGCATCAAATGTTGATGGTTGACAAAACCACTAGTTTCAAGTAAAAGGGCAAGGGAAAGAAAGGGAACTTCAAGAAGTATGGCAAGCAAGTTGTCACTCCCCTGAAGAAGCCCAAAGCTAGACCCAAGCCTGAAACTGAGTGCTTCTACTGAAAAGGAAATGACCACTGGAAGCGGAACTGCCCCAAATACTTGGCGGATAAGAAGGATGGCAAAGTGAACAAAAGTATATATGATATAAATGTTATTGATGTGTACTTTACAAGTGTTCATAGTAGCCCCTTGGTATTTGATACGGGTTCAGTTTCTATGATTAGTAACTTGAAACAGGAGTTAGAAAATGAACAGAGACTAGTTGAGGGCGAGGTGACGATGTGTGTTGGAAGTGATTCCAAGGTTGATAAGATCACCATCGCACACTCCCTTTACCTTCGGGATTAGTGTTGAACCTAAAATAAATGTTATTTGGTGTTTGCATTGAGCATAATATGATTGGATCATGTTTAATGCAATATGGTTATTCATTTAAGTCAAAAAATAATTGTTGTTCTGTTTACATGAATAAAACCTTGTATGGTCATACACTTACACTACTAGGTAAAAGCCTAGCAGCAGCGCGAGTTTTCGGCCTTTTAGTAGCGCGGGGGCCGGCGCTACTAATAAGGCGCTACAGCTAACGTATAGCAGTAGCGCTATTCCACCCGCGCTACTGCTACACAAGTGTTGCAGCAGCGCGCTTAATGGAACCTCGCTGCTGCTAATAGCTATAGCGCGCTTCCCCTGTGCGCGCTACTGCTACAACCGCGCTGCTGCTAACTTTTCTCCACTCGCTACTGCTAATTTTAGTAGTTTTTTGTTTTTTTTGGCATATTTGTTTTGTATTTGAACAGGCTTTATAGAAGAATCTTTAGCACATACAAATGTCATCATGATACCCATACAAATGCCTGCGAGACCACAAATGTAATCATAGCATATACATACAAATAGTCTCGTCATAATCATCATCCAACACAAAGTGGTATCTTGTCATCATCTCGAAAATAGCGATACATGCAAGTCTCGAATACTTGCAACTACAACTCATCCATCTAAACAAAGGTATACGCGAGAAGAGCTATCACTATGAGTGAGAGCGGAACTATGCAGTACATGAGATGGCGGTTACGAGTCCTCTCTCGCGCTAGCATGAACCTCAAGTAACTAGCTTCTCCTTCTTGTCTTCTTTTGAAGCCTTTATGGCTGGCGTCCGACAACCCATTCATTTGTGCCTGACACTCATGCCACTTGTTGTACACCCCCGGAACCTTCCCTTTGTACACGACATAGCAGTTCCATCTCGCCATCAAGAAACTAGGTACCTGTTAGAGATGCATGTTCATGAAGAGGATGTACAATCATATATATGCAACAAAATATACTAGAGAACACCGAAAAAGAAAGGGTTAGCAACTAGATGCAACATACAGTATGCAAATTAATTAACTAGAGGTACGCAGGTCATCGTACGGAAACTAACAAAGTAGCATTACGCAAGTTCGGCAGGGATCATGGACATCACAAAGTTGCATCGCTACAAATAGTATACAAGTTCAACTGACACATATCATCATCATCGGCATCACAAATCACTAGAACTTCCATCCTTCCATATCATCGAGGATGGATCCCTAGCTTCTTGAACGGCGTGAGGTCTAGACATTGCATGCCTATGCGAGTTCGGACGTCAGCTCGCGATATAGGGCCGTGGTGGAACATCCCCTTCTCATCGACGACTTCTTTCATGATGATCGTCGCAATGTCGCTTTGGATGCGAAAGAAGTCATCTCTAAGTTTATAATCTGCTTCTCCATGAGATTCTAGCCACTTGTGGATATGATCATCATTTCTGCTTCTCATGCGAAGTTTTTGGTGATCCGTGTTGAACTGATTCATGAGATGGAGGATGTACAATCCATCCTTCTTGCTTGTTTTTGGGACTCGAATGCAGGAGAAGTTAGTTTTATGCGCGAAACCCATCTTCTTGTTCCTTTGTTTCCTGATCTGCATGTGGCCACCTCTAAAGTTGAAGCCTTGGAGAGCATCATCTAGAATATTCATTATGTGGGTGTAGTCTTTTTTCTCGTAGTGAAGGGTCAAAATACACGGCGTGGGAGACTTGCGGGTAAAGAACGATAAGGACAGCGCGCCCGTTGCTGCGGGGAAAAGACACCTCAAATTATTCCCCATAGAGAGAGAAGGAATGATTGAAATTTATGAAAGGGTTGTTCGAAACTGACTTACTTTGGATGATAAGGCATGAGGACAATTTCCCAGTCCTTATTCTGTACCATGAAGTTTTGGAGGTAGTCCCTAGCAGTTTCACGTTCAAAGTCGCCGAGACTCAAGAAAGACTCGTGCATGTAGTACGGATCCGCCACACAGATTTGCGAGACTTCTTCACTGTTCATGACAGAGCTCATATGTAGCGCAAAAAGGCGGACGATTGTAAAATCGAGCCGCCTTGTCAGAAACATCTCAAAGATATGGTCAAACCGCAGGAAGAACACCTCCGCGGGCCGTGTCTCGACGTAGCACTTCCCCTCAGGCACACGAGCCGCGTATGTCGGATATCCTGGATCCTTTGAGGCTAGTAGGCTTTTCTCAGTCGACAGCACATGGTCGTGCAGTCTCCTGAGATCCCCTGATAGTGCCTCCAGCGGTTTCGGCGGTAGCATCGGCTCGCCCGTGAGATGGAACATGGCCGCACCTTTCACGGGTACACGCTCTTCAGAATGCATCGTTTGGCTGCTATGTGCTCTGGCTTGTTTGGAGGCAGCTATCTTCCCCGATATCTTTGTCTCCTTTTTCTTGGGCACACCTTCTAGACCCTTCCTTAACCCCTGCCCCAGTGTTCCCGGGCTAAGTACTGTACGACCCTCGTGCTGGGATAGTTGAGCCTGTGTTGAGGCGGCATCTTCAGGCGTGTCCTGTGAGGATTTCATGAAGAGAGACTTTTTGCAATCCCTGCTACGACCTTCCTGCCCGGGCATATCATCCATATCCTCATTAGCAAGCTGATAGCCTGATTCGTCATATGGTTGACTCATCAATTCTATGTCACAGTCATACGCGTTTGTATTGAGGAAATCCATAGGGTCGACCTCCGTCTCATCATCCATTCTCTGTTCTACAGGACAAATTACATCAGCCAGCACTATTGCACCCCCTTCATCATGTCGTCCGCCGCTCTCACCCGGCACTACAGGAGCTGGTAATTGCGTAGGCGGGGTGGTGGTCTCCGCACATGCTTGTTGATGTGTGGTTATTGGTGTGCTCTCGGCCGGCTCCAGACGAATAAGATTCTTCGGCCATAGCAGCACCCAACCCTTGCAGCTTCCAATCCGCGGCGGGGTCTCGTCGTCCGCTCCCACATGTTGTACTGGAGGAGGCAAATCCTCGTGTCCCGATTTCACACTGGACAAGCTAACCCTGAAGTGCCCAGCAGGGATCGGCTGGTTGTGGAACGTGGGTTGCAAGGGGTCCATTATCATCCCCTTTCCCACGTCCACCTTCTGGCCTTTGATCAAGTAGAGTATGGTGCACGGGGTTTCTTTTGCCTGCAAACACATATGTCTATGGTGTAAAACATCCGAAAGGCAACAAAAACGGAATATTATATATATATATATATATATATATATATATATATATGTTGGTGCGACATGTAATTACCGTGACAGCGTCGAGCTCAACCAAAGACGAAGGCCCACCAAGCGCGCCAGAGACTAAGGACAGGCTGCTATGAGCGGGAGCGGCTGCGAGAGGAGGCCCAGTTGCGTGAGCAAGTGATGGTGCGATGGTTTTGTTGTTCATGGAGTTGCTCCCGACAAAACTGGGCAACGGGAAATCATGTACCGTCTTGTCTGGATTTTCCTTCGAACAGTTGATGATAATTGGAACCAAGTTAGTAGCAAAATCATTTCTGCAGGCAGTTACAGCTGCATTGACTGCCTGCTATAGCAACTCATATTTGTCCTCAGCTGCTTTTTTCGCGTCCTCGGCTGCTTTTTTCTCGACCGCAAGCTTCACCTTCGCGTCGATGTCCGCCTGACTAAACTTCTTTTTCTGCTTCTTGGCCTCCGGGCCCTCGTTGTAAAACACCTTCCACGTGGCGCCATCTCCAGCGCCGTGCACACGACCATATTGTGGCCGCTGGCCCAAAGGGAGTCCCTTAAGTTCGTTCAAGGCCCGAATGAGAGGGGTGTCCCACTTGGGCCTCATCGGAGAAGTAGGGTTTTCGGCTACAAGCCGGTGTTGCTTCTCCAGTAGTCTAATCAATTTCCTCGTGATCTTGTCCGTGTAAAAAACCTTTTTTTCCGTGTCCCACTTGTAGCGGGCCCTGATGAAGTCATGCTCTAAGGGGTTGGTGAACTTCGCGAAGGGGTCTGGGAGACCCGCGGCTTCACGTTCCGCGTCCTCCTTATCCCATATGGGCCTTTTACCGAGGTAGCCACGGCTTCCGTGGCGATGCTTCCCCGTGTTCCTTTGCTGAAGGCTCTTGAATTTTGCAGCCTTAGCCTTGGCGTCCTCGGTAGCGCAAGTGTCCTTGAAATTTTCGAACTCCTCTTCCATAAGTGTCGGATTTTCCTCCAGAATCTTGGACAGGGGTTCCTCAGCCTCAATAGCTCGTTTCACCCTCGATTTCCAGGAGGCCAAATCATTGTTGAACATGCCCATGGCGTGATTGTTAATCTTTTTCATCTTCGGATCATCCCACGGTTGTTCTATGTTATCATCCCGATCGGGGAACTTGAATCTCTTGTGCAACTTTGTTAGGAGCAACTGCGTCAAATGTTCTTTACTCCTTAAGTCATCGTCATTGATGCTCGCGCATTCCCGTAGGATGCATCCTACTTGGTTCCCATAGCACTTGCGAGGTTCTTCCGGCTCTAACGGCTCAAACTTGCCAGGTGCCATCTTTGTGATCACAAGTCGTCCAATCCCTAGTTTGTTAGGTTTTTGTATCCTCTGCTTCTTATGCCTCTTTTCGGTACCGGCATCGGCGCCGGTATCTTCCCCGGCGGTACCTTCCCCACTGGTCTTGGCGGCGCCATCGGTGCCGGCGCCGTCGGTGTCGGTGTCGGTGTCAGTACCATCATCGAGGCGGACCTGCAAACCTTGCTTAGCAGTCAAAAAGTCGAGGTAGTCTTGTTCACCCTCATAATCCATCTCGTCTGCAACTTGGTCAGAAGGCCCAGTTTCTTCGTTGTTCGACATGTTTCCTATGATTAAGTGTCCTCATTTATTTCTAAAAGTATGAATGAATGAGAAATGAGATAAAAAAGAAATCTATGTGCCAGCACTCGATATGCCAACTATATAGCACAAATCATGCCTTTATTCACGGGAAATTTCGGCATGACCTTTGCTAAAAAATGGACATATCGAGTGCCTGAAATTCACCGGAACGGAAATGAATCAACATTCCGGCGTAACATAGTCAACTCGGATCATTTACCAAAACATGACATGTCCAAAACATGACATATCCACATATCACATGTCCAGTTCAAATTTGCATATAAATTTAGCAAATTTCGAAACCTATCTAAATTCATAACTAAATAGATAACCTAATTAACATAACTAAAACCTAAGTAAATTAACCCTAGCTAGCAGAGAGAGAGGGGGTGGTTTACAGAGGGTGCAGGGAGAGGAGGGAGGCCCGACGACGGCCGAGGTTGGGAGGGGAGGAAGCAGAGGAGGGAGGCGAGGGCCGATGGGTCGGGGG